>NC_061508.1:236551514-236722781 GCF_022539505.1 Lolium rigidum | reverse complement strand
TCACCCAACATGCTGTTTATCTTATGGGAGAGACACCTCTAGTGAGCTGTGGACCCCGGTCCAATTCTCTATACTTGAAATACAATCTATCGCAATACTTGTTCTACTGTTTTCTACGCAAACAATCATCTTCCACACAATACGGTTAATCCTTTGTTACAGCAAGCCGGTGAGATTGACAACCTCAGCTGTTTCGTTGGGGCAAAGTACTTTGGTTGTGTTGTGCGAGGTTCCACGTTGGCGCCGGAATCTCCGGTGTTGCGCCGCACTACATCCCGCCGCCATCAACCTTCAACGTGCTTCTTGACTCCCTACTTGGTTCGATTAAACCTTGGTTTCTTACTGAGGGAAACTTGCCGCTGTGCGCATCACACCTTCCTCTTGGGGTTCCCAACGGACGTGTCAACCACACACATCAAGCAAATTTCTGGCGCCGTTGCCGGGGAGATCAAGACACGCTGCAATGGGAGTCTCCACTTCCCAATCTCTTTACTTTGTTTTTGTCTTGCTTAGTTTTATTTACTACTTTGTTTGCTGCACTAAATCAAAATACAAAAAAATTAGTTGCTAGTTTTACTTTATTTGCTATCTTGTTTGCTATATCAAAAATACAAAAAAATTAGTTACTTGCATTTACTTTATCTAGTTTGCTTTATTTACTGTTGCTAAAATGGCCAACCCTGAAAATACTAAGTTGTGTGACTTCACAACCACAAATAATAATGATTTCTTATGCACACCTATTGCTCCACCTGCTACTACAGCAGAATTCTTTGAAATTAAACCTGCTTTACTGAATCTTGTTATGCGAGAGCAATTTTCTAGTGTTAGTTCTGATGATGCTGCTGCCCATCTTAATAATTTTGTTGAACTATGTGAAATGCAAAAATATAAAGATGTAGATGGTGACATTATAAAATTAAAATTGTTCCCTTTCTCATTAAGAGGAAGAGCTAAAGATTGGTTGCTATCTCTGCCTAAGAATAGTATTGATTCATGGACTAAATGCAAGGATGCTTTTATTGGTAGATATTATCCCCCTGCTAGAATTATATCTTTGAGGAGTAGCATAATGAATTTTAAACAATTAGATACTGAACATGTTGCTCAAGCTTGGGAAAGAATGAAATCTACTGGTTAAAAATTGCCCAACCCATGGACTGACTACTTGGATGATCATCCAAACCTTCTATGCGGGACTAAATTTTTCTTCGCGGAATTTATTGGATTCAGCTGCTGGAGGTACCTTTATGTCCATCACTCTTGGTGAAGCAACAAAGCTTCTTGATAATATGATGATCAACTACTCTGAATGGCACACGGAAAGAGCTCCACAAGGTAAGAAGGTAAATTCAGTCGAAGAAACCTCTTCCTTGAGTGATAAGATTGATGCTATTATGTCTATGCTTGTGAATGATAGGACTAATATTGATCCTAATAATGTTCCGTTAGCTTCATTGGTTGCACAAGAAGAACATGTTGATGTAAACTTCATTAAAAATAATAACTTCAACAACAATGCTTACCGGAACAATTCTAGTAACAACTATAGGCCATATCCTTATAATAATGGCAACGGCTATGGTAATTCTTATGGGAATTCTTACAACAATAATAGGAGTTCACCCCTGGACTTGAAGCCATGCTTAAAGAATTTATTAGTACACAAACTGCTTTTAACAAATCTGTTGAAGAAAAGCTTGGGAAAATTGATATACTTGCTTCTAAAGTCGATAGTCTTGCTGCTGATGTTGATCTTTTGAAATCGAAAGTTTTGCCTAATGAAAATCATCATAACAAAATTACTACTACAGCAAATGCCATCCAAGTTAGAATTAATGAGAATATAAGATTAATGGCTGAACTGCGTGCTAGGTGGGATAGAGAAGAAAATGAAAAACTAGCTAAAGAGAAGAATGTAGCTAAAGTTTGGACTATTACCACCACTAGTAATGCTAATGCTACACATGTTGCTGCACCTCCTACTATTAATAATAAAAGAATTGGTGTTAGCAATGTTTCCACTTCTAATGCAAAGCGCGAGAAACTGCCTGAAACTGCCTGTGATAAAGCTGCTGAAATTTTTTCCAACATTGGGGATGATGATCCCATTGCTTTAGATTATAATGGTTTGAATTTTGATGATTGCCACATCTCTGAAGTTATAAAGTTCTTGCAAAAACTTGCTAAAAGTCCTAATGCTAGTGCTATAAATTTGGCTTTCACGCAACATATTACAAATGCTCTCATAAAAGCTAGAGAAGAGAAACTAGAGCGCGCAGCCTCTATTCCTAGAAAGCTAGAGGATGGTTGGGAGCCCATCATTAAGATGAAGGTTAAAGATTTTGATTGTAATGCCTTATGTGATCTTGGTGCAAGTATTTCTGTTATGCCTAAGAAAATTTATAATATGCTTGACTTGCCACCGCTGAAAAATTGTTATTTGGATGTTAATCTTGCTGATCATTCTACAAAGAAACCTTTGGGGAAAGTTGATAATATTCGCATTACCGTTAACAATAACCTTGTCCCCGTTGATTTTGTTGTCTTGGATATTGAATGCAATGCATCTTGTCCCATTATATTGGGAAGACCTTTTCTTGAACTGTTGGTGCTATCATTGATATGAAGGAAGGTAATATAAAATATCAATTTCCTCTCAAGAAAGGTATGGAACACTTCCCTAGAAAGAGAATGAAGTTACCTTTTGATTCTATTATGAGAACAAATTATGATGTTGACACTTCGTCTCTTGATAATACTTGATACACACTTTCTGCGCCTAGCTGAAAGGCGTTAAAGAAAAGCGCTTATGGGAGACAACCCATGTTTTTACCTACAGCACTTTGTTTTTATTTTGTGTCTTGGAAGTTGTTTACTACTGTAGCAACCTCTCCTTATCTTAGTTTAGTGTTTTGTTGTGCCAAGTAAAGCCGTTGATAGAAAAGTTCATACTAGATTTGGATTACTGCGCAGAAACAGATTTCTTTGCTGTCACGAATCTGGGCTGTTTTCCCTGTAGGTAACTCAGAAAATTATGCCAATTTACGTGAGTAATCCTCAGATATGTACGCAACTTTCATTCAATTTGAGCATTTTCATTTGAGCAAGTCTGGTGCCTCGATAAAATTCGTCAATACGAACTGTTCTGTTTTGACAGATTCTGCCTTTTATTTCGCATTGCCTCTTTTGCTATGTTGGATGAATTTCTTTGATCCATTAATGTCCAGTAGCTTTATGCAATGTCCAGAAGTGTTAAGAATAATTGTGTCACCTCTGAATATGTTAATTTTTATTGTCGCTAACCCTCTAATGAGTTGTTCTAAGTTTGGTGTGGAGGAAGTTTTCAAGGATCAAGAGAGGAGTATGATGCAACATGATCAAGGAGAGTGAAAGCTCTAAGCTTGGGGATGCCCCGGTGGTTCACCCCTGCATATATTAAGAAGACTCAAGCGTCGACAACATTATCAGGTTCCTCCCCTGAAACTATATTTTTATTCCATCACATCTTATGTGCTTTTCTTGGAGCGTCGGTTTGTTTTTGTTTTTTGTTTTGTTTGAATAAAATGGATCCTAGCATTCACTTTATGGGAGAGAGACACGCTCCGCTGTAGCATATGGACAAGTATGTCCTTAGTTTCTACTCATAGTATTCATGGCGAAGTTTCTTCTTCGTTAAATTGTTATATGGTTGGAATTGGAAAATGATACATGTAGTAATTTGCTATAATGTCTTGGGTAATGTGATACTTGGCAATTGTTGTGCTCATGTTTAAGCTCTTGCATCATATGCTTTGCACCCATTAATGAAGAAATACATAGAGCATGCTAAAATTTGGTTTGCATATTTGGTTTCTCTAAGGTCTAGATAATTTCTAGTATTGAGTTTGAACAACAAGGAAGACGGTGTAGAGTCTTATAATGTTTTCAATATGTCTTTTATGTGAGTTTTGCTTGCACCGGTTCATCCTTGTGTTTGTTTCAAATAAGCCTTGCTAGCCTAAACCTTGTATCGAGAGGGAATACTTCTCATGCATCCAAAATACTTGAGCCAACCACTATGCCATTTGTGTCCACCATACCTACCTACTACATGGTATTTTCCGCCATTCCAAAGTAAATTGCTTGAGTGCTACCTTTAAAATTCCATCATTCACCTTTGCAATATATAGCTCATGGGACAAATAGCCTTAAAAACTATTGTGGTATTGAATATGTAATTATGCACTTTATCTCTTATTAAGTTGCTTGTTGTGCGATAACCATGTTCATCGGGGACGCCATCAACTACTCTTTGTTGAATTTCATGTGAGTTGCTATGCATGTTCGTCTTGTCCGAAGTAAGAGCGATCTACCACCTTATGGTTAAGCATGCATATTGTTAGAGAAGAACATTGGGCCGCTAACTAAAGCCATGATCCATGGTGGAAGTTTCGGTTTTGGACATATATCCTCAATCTCATATGAGAAAATTATTAATTGTTGTTACATGCTTATGCATAAAAGAGGAGTCCATTATCTCGTTGTCTATGTTGTCCCGGTATGGATGTCTAAGTTGAGAATAATCAATAGCGAGAAATCCAATGCGAGCTTTCTCCTTAGACCTTTATACGAGGCGGCATAGAGGTACCCCTTTGTGACACTTGGTTAAAACATGTGCATTGCGATGATCCGGTAGTCCAAGCTAATTAGGACAAGGTGCGGGCACTATTAGTACACTATGCATGAGGCTTGCAACTTGTAAGATATAATTTACATGATACATATGCTTTATTACTACCGTTGACAAAATTGTTTCATGTTTTCAAAATCAAAGCTCTAGCACAAATATAGCAATCGATGCTTTTCCTCTATGGAGGACCATTCTTTTACTTTCAATGTTGAGTCGGTTCACCTATTTCTCTCCACCTCAAGAAGCAAACACTTGTGTGAAGCTGTGCATTGATTCCTACATATTTGCTTATTGCACTTATTATATTACTCTATGTTGACAATATCCATGAGATATACATGTTACAAGTTGAAAGCAACCGCTGAAACTTAATCTTCCTTTGTGTTGCTTCAATGCTTTTACTTTGAATTATTGCTTTATGAGTTAACTCTTATGCAAGACTTATTGATGCTTGTCTTGAAGTGTTATTCATGAAAAGTCTTTGCTTTATGATTCACTTGTTTACTCATGTCATATACATTGTTTTGATCGCTGCATTCACTACATATGCTTTACAAATAGTATGATCAAGGTTATGATGGCATGTCACTCCAGAAATTATCTGTGTTATCGTTTTACCTGCTCGGGACGAGCAGAACTAAGCTTGGGGATGCTGATACGTCTACGACGTATCGATAATTTCTTATGTTCCATGCCACATTATTGATGTTATCTACATGTTTTATGCACACTTTATGTCATATTCGTGCATTTTCTAGAACTAACCTATTAACAAGATGCCGAAGTGCCGATTCTTTGTTTTACTGCTGTTTTTGGTTTCGAAATCCTAGTAACGAAATATTCTCGGAATTGGACGAAATCAACGCCCGGGGTCCTATTTTGCCACGAAGCTTCCGGAAGTCCGAAGAGGAGACGAAGTGGGGCCACGAGGGGCCACACCCTAGGGCGGCGCGGCCCCCCTTGGCCGCGCGGCCCGTGGTGTGGGGCCCTCGTGCCGCCTCCGACCTGCCCTTCCGCCTGCTTAAAGCCTCCGTTGCGAAACCCCCGGTCACGAGAGCCACGATACGGAAAACCTTCCGGAGACACCGCCGCCGCCGATCCCATCTCGGGGGATCCGGGAGATCGCCTCCGGCACCCTGCCGGAGAGGGGAATCATCTCCCGGAGGACTCTACGCCGCCATGGTCGCCTCCGGAGTGATGTGTGAGTAGTCTACCCCTGGACTATGGGTCCATAGCGGTAGCTAGATGGTTGTCTTCTCCCCATTGTGCTTCATTGTCGGATCTTGTGAGCTGCCTAACATGATCAAGATCATCTATCTGTAATTCTATATGTTGCGTTTGTTGGGATCCGATGAATAGAGAATACTTGTTATGTTGATTATCAAAGTTATGTCTATGTGTTGTTTATGATCTTGCATGCTCTCCGTTACTAGTAGATGCTCCGGCCAAGTAGATGCTTGTAACTCCAAGAGGGAGTATTTATGCTCGATAGTGGGTTCATGCCTCCATTGATATACGGGACAGGTGACGAGAAAGTTCTAAGGTTGTGGATGTGCTGTTGCCACTAGGGATAAAACATTAGTGCTATGTTCAAGGATGTAGTTACTAGTTACATTACGCGCAATACTTAATGCAATTGTACTGTTGTTAGCAACTTAATGCTGGAGGGGTTCGGATGATAACTCTGAAGGTGGACTTTTTAGGCATAGATGCATGCTTGGATGGCGGTCTATGTACTTTGTCGTAATGCCCAATTAAATCTCACTATACTCATCATAATATGTATGTGCATGGTCATGCCCTCTTTATTTGTCAATTGCCCAACTGTAATTTGTTCACCCAACATGCTTGTTTATCTTATGGGAGAGACACCTCTAGTGAGCTGTGGACCCCGGTCCAATTCTCTATACTTGAAATACAATCTACTGCAATACTTGTTCTACTGTTTTACTGCAAACAATCATCTTCCACACAATACGGTTAATCCTTTGTTACAACAAGCCGGTGAGATTGACAACCTCACTTGTTTCGTTGGGGCAAAGTACTTTGGTTGTGTTGTGCAGGTTCCACGTTGGCGCCGGAATCTCTGGTGTTGCACCGCACTACATCCCGCCGCCATCAACCTTCAACGTGCTTCTTGACTCCTACTGGTTCGATTAAATCTTGGTTTCTTACTGAGGGAAACTTGCCGCTGTGCGCATCACACCTTCCTCTTGGGGTTCCCAACGGACGTGTCAACCACACGCATCACACATCAACTTCAATAACTTCTCGGTTTGTTAGTCAAATACCAATAACCTTGAGGTTTTTACTTTGAAGTTGATCATCATATGACAAGTGTTCCGGATTTCACTATTAGTAATCTTGTAATATGATGAACAGTTTCACTCATAATTTTATCCATTGTATCATGATGACTTTCTGAGACCATGTATGTACATGCTAGGCTCATAAAGTTTTAACCTTGGTATTCGCATGTGCAAATCTGGCTTGCACTCGTTGTATGCACACGTAGAATCTATAACACCCGATCATCACGTGATGCTTCGATACGACGAGTCTTAGCAACGGTGCATACTAAGGATGATAACTTCATGGATATGCGAATATTGTTAGTGCCCCAATAGTTGGAGGATTGGGACGCCTTGCGTCTTCAACCTTCGTACATTCCCATAAAACTTATGAGTTTATGTAGTCTCACCAAATTATATTCTATCATCTTGCAATAAGGTCTTAGATATCACATATATCTCATACCTTGATTATTTCTGAAAACTAAATTTTCAGCTCCTTACTTTTCAAACAGATTTGAACTTCGATTTTCACGGAGACAAGATAACTTTATGTACTAATTGAAACCATAGCTCTTTGAATCAACAATGTGAGGTTTACTAAAAGTTTGCTATAGGACTTAATCACTTCTTGATTCTTTAACAATACGGTACCAGTCTGTAAAGTTTCTTGTCAGATTTTAACAGTATTTCTATCTCAATAACAAGACTAGCGCATGGTAGAAAAACGGATGCCAAAACTACAAAATTAATTCAAAATACTACTCAGACTATGTTTATGATAATTAGTTCATGTTTTAATCTAATTACTAATGAACTCCCACTTAATACAACATCCCTCATAGTTTTTAAGTGGTACATGATCCAAATCCACTACACCAAAACCGATCATCACGTGAGATGATGTAGCTTCAATGGTGAACATCAACATGTTGATCATATCATCCATATGACTCGTGTTCAACCTTTTGGTTTCCGTTGTCCCGAGGCCATGTCTGTACATGCTAGGCTCATCAAGCAAACCAAAGTATTCCGCGTGTGCAACATGGCTTACACCCGTTGTATATGAACGTTGAATCTATCACATCTGATCATCACGAGATGCTTTGAAACGACGAACTTTGGCAACGGTGCATATGAGGGGGAACACTTTATTATCTTGATATTAATGTGAGGGATCATCTTATAATGCTACCGTCGCGTTCTAAGCAAAATAAGATGCATAAAGGATTAACATCACATGCAATTCATATGTGATATGATATGGCCCTTTTGTCTTTGCGCCTTTGATCTTCATCTCCAAAGCACGGACATGATCTCCATCATCGTCGGCGTAACGTCAAGGTCCATGGCGCCGTCTTCATGGTTGTTCACCTCATGTAGCAACTATTACAACTACTTTGAAATACTACTCAACATGAAAATTAAAGACAACCATAAGGCTCCTGCCGGTTGCCACAATACAATAATGATCATCTCATACATATTCATCATCACATTATGGCCATATCACATCACCAAATCCTGCAAAAACAAGTTAGACGTCTCTAATTTGGTTTGCATATTTTACGTGGTTTAGGGTTTTCGAGAGAGATCTAATCTACCTACGAACATGAACCACAACGGTGATACTAATGTTGTCAATAGAAGAGTAAATTGAATCTTCACTATAGTAGGAGAGACAAACACCCGCAAAGCCTCTTATGCAATACAAGTTGCATGTCGAACGAGGAACAAGTCTCATGAACGCGGTCATGTAAAGTTAGTCCGGGCCGCTTCATCCCACTATGCCACAAAGATGCAAAGTACTCAAACTAAAGACAACAAGAGCATCAATGCCCATAAAACCATTGTGTTCTACTCGTGCAACCATCTATGCATAGACACGGCTCTGATACCACTGTAGGGATACGTTGCACAGAAAACAAAAAAATTCCTACCGCGAGAACGCAATCCAAGCCAAGATGCAATCTAGAAGATGGGAGCAACGAGGGGATGAATGAGACTAACCCTTGAAGATTTCCAAAGCCTATAAGAGTAGGCTCTTATTGCTGCGGTAGACGATCACTTGCCGCTTGCAAAAGCGCGTAGAAGATCTTGATCACGGTGCCACGATCGGGCGGCACCTCCGTACTCGGTCACACGTTCGGTGTTGATGACGACGTCCTTCTCCCCGTTCCAGCGGGCAGCGGAAGTAGTAGATCCTCCTCGGAATCTCGGCAGCACGACGGCGTGGTGGCGGTGGTGGTGGAGAACTCCGGCAGGGCTTCGCCTATGCGCTGCGGGAGTTTGTATGTGGAGGAAGGGAGGCTAGGGTTTGGGGAGAGGGGGCTATGGGCGCCGGCCTCAAGGGGGGCAGGGGTGGTGCGGCCAAGCCATAGGCTGCCCCCTCCCTCTCCTCCTCATTATATAGGTGGAACCCCAAGGGTTTGCCCAAAGTCTTCGAATAAGACCCCAACAGAAAAACTGCCTTATGGACGAAACCTAGAGGGACAGGGACTCTCCCCTTCTCCCTTTTCTTGGCCGGCCAAGGAGGTGGAGTCCACCATGGACTCCACCCTCCCACTTGGTTGGCTGGTTAGGGTTTGTGGAGTCCCTCCGGGACTCCTCCTTCCATAGTGATTTATTTCGGATAATTCTAGAAACCACCTTCCATAAATTCACCGGATCATTTCCAAACTTGGAAAGTGACTTCCTATATATGAATCTTATTCTCCGGACCATTCCGGAACTCCTCGTGATGTCCTGGATCCCATCCGAGACTCCGAACAAAACTTCGAACTCCATTCCATATTCCATATCTACTTAAACGACATCAAACCTTAAGTGTGTCACCCTACGGTTCGCGAACTATGTAGACATGGTTGAGACTTCTCTCCGACCAATAACCAATAGCGGGATCTGGAGATCCATAATGGCTCCCACATATTGAACGATGACTTTAGTGATCGAATGAACCATTCACATACGATACCAATTCCCTTTGTCACGCGATATTTTACTTGTCAGAGGTTTGATCATCGGTATCACTCTATACCTTGTTCAACCTCGTCTCTGACAAGTACTCTTTACTCGTACCGTGGTATGTGGTCTCTTATGAACTTATTCATATGCTTGCAAGACATTAGACGACATTCCACCGAGAGGGCCCAGAGTATATCTATCCAGTCATCGGGATGGACAAATCCCACTGTTGATCCATATGCCTCAACTCATACTTTCCGGATACTTAATCCCACCTTTATAACCACCCATTTACGCGAGTGGCGTTTGATGTAATCAAAGTACCTTTCCGGTATAAGTGATTTATATGATCTCATGGTCATAAGGACTAGGTAACTATGTATTGAAAGCTTATAGCAAATAACTTAATGACGTGATCTTATGCTACGTTTAATTGGGTGTGTCCATTATATCATTCACATAATGACATAACCCTGTTATTAATAACATCCAATGTTCATGATCATGAAACGATGATCATCTATTAATCAACAAGCTAGTTATACAAGAGGCTTAGTAGGGACTCCTTGTTGTTCACATAACACACATGTATCAATGTTTCGGTTAATACAATTATAGCATGGTATGTAAACATTATCATAAACTCAAAGATATTATAATAACTATTTTATTATTGCCTCTTGGGCATATCTCCAACAGTTTTATCATATTATATTACCTCCGTCTAAAAATAAGTGTCTCATTTTTTCTATGCATTTTAGTTATAGATATATTGATATCTAGAAAAAGTTGAGACAATTATTTTTAACGAAGGGTGTATAAGTAATTGTGAGTAACGGGTACTAGCCTTGTATTCTAAGTTTTCTCGGGTATGTAGCAGCAGCAGTGACCGTGGATTGGGAGTAAAATTTCCATCATCTTTTGGTCATTTTTCACCTGGCCGCAAGCCAGTATATAGGCACTTGACTCACCGAGGAAGGCCAAATTGCTTCAACTAGCTAACAAGCATGCATGAGACACAACAAGGCTCAACTTGCTCAACTAAAGTTAGGAGGGTGGTTATACCCCCAGCCCACCAGAGTTCAAACCCCAAGTTTGACATCTGTGTATCTCATAAAGACGGAATATTCATTCAGTGGGAGGCGACGTTTCCGTTCCCGTCGACAGCGAGGCGCATGTGGTGACTTCGTTTGAAGATGCAATCCACTGGCTCAGTCTCCCGGAGATGCTCATAGAGGCAAGGTGTGCGTGTGTGCATTCATATGGATGAGTGTATGCGCGTGTATGTGAGCGTATGCGTTTGTACTATGTTTCTCAAAAAAAAAAAAAACTAGCGGTAGAACTAGGCGCGCGGTAGACACGAACAGGCAGCTAGCTAGCACAGTCCAATTCCCGGCTGGCCGAACAACAATCTGACTCGGGACACTGGCCAACGCCACACGCGGTCACGCGCGTACGGAGGCACGGTATGAATCACCGGTGAACGTTAACTCGTTTTTAGTCCCACCTCGAAATCTTACGGAGAATGACACCGGCTTAAATATCATGTTCCTCCCGGATTGATCGTAGAACCTGAGCTGTCCGCGACCGAACAAAAAATAAGCTAACGTAGGGTATCGGATGTGCTGGCCTCAGATGGGCCTGGCCCATGTTACGTACCTGGGATGCTCACGTACTTTCGCTGTATCGGTGTGGTGCTGATATTTACGTAAGGTTTGGCTAATTTTTTTATTTTCCTTTCTCTTTTCTTATATGGTTTGAATAAATATTTATATCTGAAAACTGTTCAAATTAAAAAAAAATTACATCTAAAAAATGTTCAAAGTGAAATTCAGTCAGATTTTGAAATCTTCATAAATAAAATTTTCTTTAGATCCAAAATTTCACATTTTAAATTTGTCTAGATTTTAAAATTATTCATATTTAAAACTTGTTCGAATATAAAAATGTTCAAACTAAAAATTTGTTCATATTTTGAAATAGTTCATAACTAAAATTTGTTTGAATTAAAAAATGTTAATTTGAAATCTGTTCATATTTTGAAATTGTTCATATTGAAAATTTGTTCAAATTTAAATGTTCAAAGTTTAAATTTGTACATATTTTCGACTTAAAATACATTTTTCAAAATTTAAGAAATTTTCATAAAATCAAACAGTTCAAAATAGAACAATTTTTAAAATCAAACATTTCTCTTTATAAAATGAACATTTATCATAATTCAAAATTTTAAAATCTGAACATTTTTTTAAACTAAACATTTTTCATAATCTGAAAATCATAGAAAAGTAGTGAAAAAACTAAAACAGAAAATAAAAAATAAAAAACGAAAAAATAAAAAGAAAAAAAGAAAAACTTTCCAAAAAATGAACCGATAAATCAGATTAAATATAAAAACGTACTGGCAAAACGGTAAAGACCCAGAAAATCAGGCGAGATTATGCGGCCAGAAAACCGAAAATGAGAAACGGATAAGTAGAAAGGACAGACGGAAGCTGTTACTGATGTTGTTCGTTCGTGACGAGAGAAGGAGGCGAGGAACTGGGCCGCCCAGTAGAGAGATCGACGTAGGCGGAGCCTCAGATAGCGCCCGCACTAAGCGGAGAATGCACTACTGCTGTTTGATGTTGTCCTCTCCACCCGTGCTTCTCCTCTCGGCCAGAGGGAACGAGCAGCACCGGTGGAGGGGGAAGGAACAGCAAGTGGAGCGGAGAGTGTCTGTGGCCGGCGACCAAAGCCAACGCCGTGTGACTCATTGGTGAAAGAGGCATAGCCGCAACTGATGAGGAATTTGGCGCTACGACAGCCCGTACGCATCCACTTTCCTGGTAGCCGGTGGTACCGCAGCAGGTCCAGGGAGGGGCGGGCCAAGAAGTCGGGCGGGTGATGGAAGGACCGATCCGGTGCAGCAAGGTGCACAGGAGATAGAGTATAAGGGATCATGAACGAACGTGGGGTGCGGAGAAGGAAGAAAAGACCACGAACCGGTACCATGGCATTTTACTGTATTATGCGATTTGGTGGAAGGGCAAAACGGCTCAACAAAAAGTTGGACGAAAATTTTGGCAGAAACCTTACCTCCTTTATTATTAGGTATAGATATGGTTTGAATAAATATTTATATCTGAAAACTGTTTAAATTTTAAAAAAAATTACATCTAAAAAATGTTCAAAGTGAAATTCATTCAGATTTTGAAATCTTCATAAATAAAATTTTCTTCAAATCCAAAATTTCACATTTTAAATTTGTCTAGATTTTAAAATTATTCATATTTAAAACTTGTTCGAATATAAAAATGTTCAAACTGAAAATTTGTTCATATTTTGAAATAGTTCATAACTAAAATTTGTTCGAATTAAAAAATGTTAAAATTTGAAATCTGTTCATATTTTGAAATTGTTCATATTGAAAATTTGTTCAGATTTAAATGTTCAAAGTTTTAATTTGTACATATTATCGACTTAAAATACATTTTTCAAAATTTAAGCAATTTTCATAAAGTCAAACAGTTCAAAATAGAACAATTTTTAAAATCAAACATTTCTCTTTATAAAATGAACATTTATCATAATTCAAAATTTTAAAATCTGAACTTTTTTTTAAACTAAACATTTTTCATAATATGAAAATCATAGAAAAGTAGTGAAAAAACTAAAAAAGAAAAAAAAATAAAAAACGAAAAAATAAAAAGAAAAAAAGGGAAAAGGAAAAAAAGAAAAACTTTCCAAAAAATGAACCGATAAATCAGATTAAATATAAAAACGTACTGGCAAAACGGTAAAGACCCTGAAAATCAGGCGAGATTCTGCGGCCAGAAAACCGAAAATGAGAAACGGATAAGTAGAAAGGACAGACGGAAGCTGTTACCGATGTTGTCGTTCGTGACGAGAGAAGGAGGCGAGGAACTGGACCGGCCCAGTAGAGAGATCGACGTAGGCGGAGCCTCAGATAGCGCTCGCACTAAGTGGAGAATAGGATTCGCCGTATTCTTGGTCCCGGATTAGAGGAACCCCTTTATCCTCACAATACCTTCCAAATCGGCTTCAACTGTTTCGGACCACCATCCGCGCCGCACACCCAGCGACCAGGTCGGTTGGTTGGGCCGCGGCCCACTAACATCAGGTACGTCTCTTTTTCTTTTCTTTTTGCTCTTTCTTTTATGTTAATTTATTTTTCAATATCTAACTTAAAAAAATGGAGACCAAAATCTGAAAAAAAATGTTCAGATTCGTTTTGTGAAATTCACTCAAATGATCAGATTTTATTTTCAATAATTGACATTTTAAAATATGAACAACCAAGCCTTTCAGTCCCAAACAAGTTGGGGTAGGCACATTTTCAAATATGAACAAAATTTAAATTAGAAAATTTTCCTTTTTTGTTTTAAATATGAAGATTTTTCAAATTTAAAAGGTTTTCAAATTTGAATGTTTCTCAAAATCGATCGATTTTAAATTTGAACACTTTTTGTATTTGAACATTTTTTAAACTAGAATATTTTTTGAATTTGAACAATTTTAAATTTTAAATTTTTTTTCGAATCTAAAAAATAAATATAATCAAAACCGAAAACAAAAACAGAAATGAAAACATAAAAAAGGAAACAGAAATGAGAAATGAAAAATGGAAACGAAACAAGCCTACCTGGGCCAGGCCCACACCCGTGCGTGGGGTGTGTGGTGGCTGGTAGCCACCGACCTGGTCGGTGTATAGGTTTGGCCCGCGCGGATGGCCATGGCTACAATCGCAACTGTCTGATCCAGGGAGGTGGGCTGGAGCCTTTGGAGGTGGACTACGATTCAGGAAATCCAGAATCAGTCTCCGAATCCATCTCATCATCAAGCTGGTAGTTTGGGGATTTCGTACTAATTCCCACCTTTTTATTCCCAAATTTCACTATATCATGTCCATCCAATCCTTTCCCATGTTCGAATTGACGGCGGGGAAGAGTCTGTGAGCGCAAGATCGTCGGAGTTGTCAACCCATCTTGTTGTAGTCTTTGGCGCACTGATGCATCATGGAAGATTGGTCGGGGGCTCGGGGCTACCTGCGGTTATATTGGTCAGCTTACTGCCATCGCATGAGTGCCTAGACTTCGGATTGGTCGGAGCTAACTAGCACCGTTTCAAACAAATTCTGAAACTATTAGACTAGTCGTAGGAAGGAGTAACATAGAGTAGTAATTTGGACATGTTAATACCTTTATAGTGTGTGGTAACATATGTATGGTATCATACAAGATCATATTTATTAGGTTGTAGACTCAGCTTGTATTGAAAGTGTGATGTTACGGTAACATAGTTAGTTACCATCTCAATATCTTTTATTCATTTATTATCATGCCATGTCACCAAAATGTCTTCAAATGTGTGATGTTACTACATATATTACTTCCACTATTAGTAGTCTTATACATAGTTTTTCAGGAACTAAACAGCCCGCCTCCACATAGGGGGTTTGATCACGCAATTCACATTGTTTTTTCAATAAAGGGTATTTTATTGCTAAAAAAGTTAAGCATTACATCCAGCTCTGCATAGTGAAAGCGCACAAAACCGTCCAGGCGAAACAAGTTCCATAAAAGCGAAAAAAACCACAACTGAGGATACACGTATCAATAAGATACTACATCAACTTCTAAGACGATGGTGCTCCACTCCTGAGATTATGTTGCCACCTATGTTAGATAATAAAATATCTCGTGGTGTCCACCAACCGTGTAGAGACCTCTACAAATAGGTCACAATTCTTCATAAGCTAAAGAGACGAACATGCGGAGCAAAGTACTGCACTGGTAGATAACCTGCATAAGGGAAGACTTTTTATTAATTAAAATAATATCATTTTTACATAGCCGAATCGACCAAATAATGGCAAGCACTGCCACCCTAATAAATATTTTTAACCTTTGATCTACCCCACTAAGTCAGTTATCAGATATATTAGCATATCATATGATACTAGGAACAATCCTAAAACTTGTAGATCTTGGAGCATTGATGCATGTAAAATGCATACATGAACTTTGTCCTTTATTATATTAAAATCCCACATATTTGCAACGTATATGATGATAATACCATATTTTACATTTATTTATGGGGATTTACCAATAATCATCTTTATTTGGTTTATAACTCTGCAGAACAGAAATTCCATGTTTCGCGTATTTTTCACTTTCAGAAACCTATACAGATTCAAATTGACCTGGCATTTTTAGAGCGTCACTTTTTCATCAGGAGAAGCACCCTGGCACTAGAAATAGACCTGGATGGGACTAAGGCCCAAAAGAGGTCAAGTGGCGCACCCAAACACGGTGGGCGCTCCACCCACCCTCTTTCGGCCATAGATCGTCCAATCCACTTAAATTCTTTCGTCCACCGACATATTTTGACATACAAATCACTATATATATTCCCTCGAAGAGTTCTTGGGAGGGGAGAGCCGTAGAAGATAGAAACACAAAAACATAGGCTTTAGCAGCGAAGATTGGAGGCGGAAACTCCGACGGGATCACCGCCAGAGGGATCTCCACCTTCTCCAACGTCTTCATCATCACCATGATCAAGGGGGGTAGTCCACCTCTGGTCTACGGGTTTGTGGCAGTACATTGATCTA
The DNA here is from genome assembly GCF_022539505.1 of Lolium rigidum. Taxonomy (NCBI): domain Eukaryota; kingdom Viridiplantae; phylum Streptophyta; class Magnoliopsida; order Poales; family Poaceae; genus Lolium; species Lolium rigidum. Next base: position 236,706,235 of record NC_061508.1, on the reverse strand, counting down.
TTTCTCTCATGTTATTCATAGTTTTTAGTGCCATATGAGCTGCCCTACATGGTTATGACCATATTTGTAATACCTATGTGATGCATCCTTACTCTATGATATTGTGCTATGAGATCTGATCATATTATGTGCAAGATGAATTGTGATGCATATTATATACTTGTTCTGATTCAACATCTATGCAAGAGCGTGTGTGGGGTGATGTGTGTATTAGATGGACTAGCATGGTTTTAGTGATTGGATAGTGGTAACAAATTCATGATCTATTATGAATTTGCCTTTTCTTTTGCTACGTCACTAGGGATAAAGTGAATGCACATGCTATGTTTATCACGTAACAGAAGTAATGATCTTGTTTGTTCAAGGTAGCATATTTGATATTCAAACACCATTTCAAAATACTTATAGCTATGCTCTGCTAATTCTTAATACAAGATTGCATAGAGTTTTCCCTTTCTTCTGGAGTATAAGAGAGATGTGTTGCATCATCTCTATGCTAGGATATGATGCCCATATGAATACGTATCTTCTGCATGTTATTATTTTGCATCTTCATATCTCGTTAATGATTTGCTATTGTCCACTACAACTTAAAAAAGAGAATACACGGTGAAAATACAAAAATACAAAAAAACAATCCAAAAATATAATCCAAAAATACAAAAATACTTTTTTTTATTTGTATCCAAAACACCCAAAAAAATCAACATTTTTACTGTTTTTACTTAGTTACTTATTTATATCTAGTTTCTTGCTTTATTATTACTTGTGTTTTATTTACGTACGCGAAACCATGTGCTTGACAACTACACGGTGAAATTGTGGGCACAAGACTTTTATTTTACTTTGTAGGATTGCTAGAAGAAGAGAGGAAGAGAGCGCTCTTTGCTCAGTTAACCGAGAGTTCGATATAAACCCTCGAGTCACCCTAGTGGAAAAAATACTCTGCTGAAACAAGACTCTACACTTGGAGTTCCAACACATCAAACATCTCCACTTTTCCTCCTCAAACGGCTAATAAGCTAAAATGAAGAGCGCCAGCATAAAAAAACACGCCCAATTCTAACTGGCGTATTGGATGGAAACCCAGCCCATAGGGAAGCTGTTGGGGGCGCCGACGTACATGCAACCTCACATACATGAATTTTTCCTTTCTCCTCTCACATAAACATTCAACACATGAGGCCTACGATCAAACGTTGGCATCAATTTTACGAAAGGTCAATAGAGAAACTCTAGCAGACATCGCATGGGACCCCATCCGCGTAATAATCTTTGTTTTATGGGTTTGGAGGGAAAAAGGGGTCAGTCCAGACACCTCATCGGACCCCCATACCAAAACTTTTATCCAGGCGATCGAGTTCTGCCCCGCGGAAACCCCAAGTTCCCGGTATCGCGAGGCAGTGTGAGCGCGAACTCCATCTCCCCCCCGCACGTTGGCGCGAAGGAACATTCAGCTCCTCCCCATTTCCTCTTCCACCCACCTCCCGCCGCCGTGCGCTGACGCAGATCCCGGCCTACGCGGGCCGTCCCCTCCGAATCTGCCCGGCAGAAATGCTCGCGCTGCGTCGCCACGTCTGTTCCGCCCGCCGCAGCACCCGCATCCCCAACAGATTCGTCGGAATCCGCCGTGGATTCGCCGCCGCCAAGGTATGGAACTCTCGCCAATTTGGCCAGTGATACGTCTCGAACGTATCTATAATTTCTTATGTTCCATGCTAGTTTTATGACAATACTCACATGTTTTATATACACTTTATATCATTTTTATGCATTTTCTGGCACTAACCTATTAACAAGATGCCGAAGCGCCAGTTCCTGTTTTCTGCTTGTTTTTGGTTTCAGAAATCCTACACAGGAAATATTCTCGGAATTGGACGAAACAAAAGCCTAGGGTCTTATTTTCCACGGAGCCTTCCAGAAGTCCGAAGAGGAAACGAAGAAGTGCCGAGGTGGCCCCACACCACCTGGCGGTGCGGCCATGGAGGGGGGCGCGCCGCCCTAGGGGGTGGGCCCCTCGAGCCTCTCCCGACTCTGCCCCTTCGCCTATTTATTCTCTCCGTGACGAAAACCCTATCACCGAGAGCCACGATACGAGAAAAGTTCCAGAGATGCCGCCGCCGCCAATCCCATCTCGGGGGATTCAGGAGATCGCCTCCGGCACCCTGCCGGAGAGGGGAATCATCACCCGGAGGACTCTACATCACCATGATCGCCTCCGGAGTGATGTGTGAGTAGTTCATTCTTGGACTATGGGTCCATAGCAGTAGCTAGATGGTTGTCTTGTCCTCTTGTGTTGTCATGTTTAGATCTTGTGAGCTGCCTATCATGATCAAGATCGTCTATTTGTAATGCTACATGTTGTGTTTGTTGGGATCCAATGAATATGGAATACTATGTCAAGTTGATTATTGATCTATCATATATGTGTTGTTTATGATCTTGCATGCCCTCCGTTGCTAGTACAGGCTCTGGCCAAGTTGATACTTGTAACTCCAAGAGGGGGTATTGATACGCGTACATCACGCGTCCGTTGGGGACCCCAAGAGGAAGGTGTGATGCGTACAGCGGCAAGTTTCCCTCAGTAAGAAACCAAGGTTTATCGAACCAGTAGGAGCCAAGAAGCACGTTGAAGGTTGATGGCGGCGGAGTGTAGTGCGACGCAACACCAGGGATTCCGGCGCCAACGTGGAACCTGCACAACACAACCAAAATACTTTGCCCCAACGTGACAGTGAGGTTGTCAATCTCACCGGCTTGCTGTAACAAAGGATTAGATGTATAGTGTAGATGATGATGTTTGCAGAGAACAGTAAGAACGAGTACTGCAGTAGATTGTATTCGATGTAAAGAATGGACCGGGGTCCACAGTTCACTAGTGGTGTCTCTCCGATAAGAAATAGCATGTTGGGTGAAAAAATTACAGTTGGGCAATTGACAAATAAAGATGGCATGACAATGCACATACATGTTATGATGAGTAGTGTGAAATTCAATTGGGCATTACGACAAAGTACATAGACCGCTATCCGGCATGCATCTATGCCTAAAAAGTCCACCTTCGAGGTTATCATCCGAACCCCTTCCAGTATTAAGTTGTAAACAACGAGACAATTGCATTAAGTATGGTGCGTAATGTAATCAACACAAATATCCTTAGACATAGCATTGATGTTTTATCCCTAGTGGCAACGACACATCCACAACCTTAGAACTTGCTCGTCACCTGTCCCGGATTTAATGGAGGCATGAACCCACTATCGAGCATAAATACTCCCTCTTGGAGTTACAAGTAACGACTTGGCCGAGCCTCTACTAATAACGGAGAGCATGCAAGATCATAAACAACACATAGATGATAGATTGATAATCAACATAACATAGCATTCCATATTCATCGGATCCCAACAAACGCAACATGTAGCATTACAAATAGATGATCTTGATCATGTTAGGCAGCTCACAAGATCGAACAATGATAGCACATGAGGAGAAGACAACCATCTAGCTACTGCTATGGACCCATAGTCCGGGGGTGAACTACTCACACATCACTCCGGAGGCGACCATGGCGGTGAAGAGTCCTCCGGGAGATGATTCCCCTCTCCGACGGGGTGCCGAGGCGATCTCCCGAATCCCCCGAGATGGGATTGGCGGCGGCGGCGTCTCTGGAAGGTTTTCCGTATCGTGGCTCTCGGTACTGGAGTTATTGTCGACGAAGGCTTCTTATAGGCGGAAGGGTAGGTTTAGGGGCGACGCGAGGGGCCCACACGCTAGGGCCGCGCGGCCAGGGGTTGGGCCGCGCCGCCCTGTTGTGTGGCCGCCTCGTCGCCCCACTTCGTTTCCCTTTCGGACTTCTGGAAGCTTCGTGGAAAAATAAGACCCTGGGCGTTAATTTCGTCCAATTCCGAGAATATTTCCTTACTAGGATTTCTGAAACCAAAAACAACAGAAAACAACAACTGGCTCTTCGGCATCTTTTTAATAGGTTAGTGCCGGAAAATGCATAAATATGACATAAAGTATGTATAAAACATGTGTGTATCATCATAAAACAAGCATGGAACATAAGAAATTATCGATACGTTGAAGACGTATCAGCATCCCCAAGCTTAGTTCCTACTTGTCCTCGAGTAGGTAAACGATAACAAAGATAATTTCTGAAGTGACATGCTATCATAATCTTGATCAATACTATTGTAAGCACATGTAATGAATGCAACGATTTGAAGCAATGGTAAAGACAATGAGTAAACAACTGAATCATATAGAAAATACTTTTCATGAATAGTACTTTCAAGACAAGCATCAATAAGTCTTGCATAAGAGTTAACTCATAAAGCAGTAAATTCATAGTAAAGGCATTGAAGCAACACAAAGGAAGATATAAGTTTCAGCGGTTGCTTTCAACTTCAACATGTATATCTCATGGATACTGTCAATACAAAGTAATATAATAAGTGCAATAGGTAAACATGTAAGAATCAATGCACAGTTAACACAAGTGTTTGCTTCTAAGATGGAAGGAAATGGGTAAACTGACTTAAAATAAAAGTAAAAGAAAGGCCCTTCAAAGAGGGAAGCATGGATTGCTATATTTGTGCTAGAGCTTTTATTTTGAAAGCAAGAAACAATTTTGTCAACGGTAGTAATAAAGCATATGTATTATGTATAAGATATCCTACAAGTTGGAAGCCTCATGCATAGATTACCAATAGTGTCCGCACCTTGTCCTAATTAGCTTGGATTTACATGGATTATCATCGCAATACATATATTTTAACCAAGTATCACAAAGGGGTACGGAAAGTGCATGGAACCCCCATGTGTGGTTTTGGTAATTAATGACAATCCCTATGGACTAATGTTTGCATTGAGTTATATTTGTAGGAGTTGTCCATAGGTAATTCTTGAACCATATGTTGGCTTCAAGGTTGCAATAAGAAGAATTTGATGAAGGATATCAAGTGTCAAGTATGTCTTGAAGATGAAGATGAAGTGAGCCCTCGAGTTACTTCAAGACATCAACATGATGAAGAATGAAGAAATGAAGTGCAAGTTCAAGATGAGCCATCTCGAAGAGATCCTTTGCTTGAGTCTTGCCATCCAAATGAAGAAGATCAAGTATCAAGTATGTCTTGAAGATGAAGATGAAGTGAGCTCTCAAGGTTAACTTCAAGACATCAACGAAATGAAGTGCAAGTTCAAGATGAGCCATCTCGAAGAGATCCTTTGCTTGAGTCTTGCCATCCTAATGGTGATCATGGATATGTGAAGATGCTCCGAAGAAGAAGCTCTCCCATGGTGGATTATGGGGGAGCAATCCACAAGACTTCGTCAAGCAAGCACAATCAAGAAAGGCGTTCCATCTTGTGAGGTCAAGATCGTCGTCATCGAGCTCAAGTGGAATGCGCAAGTATAAGGTTTGCTCTTGATAGGTTTTCTTTCTCACCGGTCTCATAGTGTAGTTGGAAACCAGTTTATAGTTTAGTTGCCGTACTATCAAGAGGGCTCTCGAGTGAGTAACTCGATCGTATCGTTCGGAGAGAGCTCAAACCTTTGAATCCTTGCATCATCTTTCTTGGTTTTTATTTGGACCTTATCCATGTGATGTTTTAGAGCTTGTGCTTATTCTCATGACAAACTCTAGTTCATCGAAAACGGATTTCGCATAGATCACTTGTTGCGTTTTCGAGTTTGGTTCATCATCTTTCTTGGTTTTATTAGGATCTTATCCATGTGATGTTTTAGAGCTTGTGCTTATTCTCATGACAAGCTCTAGTTCATTGAGAATGGTTTTTGCATGGGCAACTTGTTGCATTTTCGAGATTAGAGGTTTTACCGGTATGTCTTTTTTAGATAGGTCAAACCTTTCATCATTTGTTTCTATCCTCCCTTGTTGGACTATGATGGTTTCCTACATGATCTTGTAGAGCTTGTTCCTAGCTTCAAAACAAGCCCAAGATCATCAAAATCGGAGTCCGGATGCTAAAGTTATGCCCATTTTAGTTTTGGTGTTTCTGCAGTTTTCTGGGGGGCGGATAATCCGGCCCGAATGACCAATTCTGGGCAAATATCCGGCCCAGTCCAGGGGCGATTTTCGGGGGGCGGATAATCCGGCCCGGGGGCGGATTTTCCGGCCTGGGAGGTCCCAAACGGTCATATTTCGTTGGGAGGGGGTATATAAGACCCCCTTCTTCCTCCTTGGGCTGGAGGGTTCACTTTCTCTCTCTCCCCTCCATTGTTGTACTTCAAAGCTTGCCCTAGTTCTTGATTCCTCCCATGATTCTTGCATATTCTTGAGGGAAAAGATAGAGGAGATCTAGATCTTCATTTCTACCAATCAAATCCATCTCTTTGTGAGTGGAACTCTCTAGATCTTGATCTTGGTGTTCTTTGTGAATTCCTTTGTTCTTGCTCTCTTATTCCCCCAATAGCTTTTGTAACTTTGTTGGAATTTGAGAGATAAGGACTTGAGCATCTTTGTGGTTTTCTTGCCATTGCATTTGGTGCATCGGTTTGAGTTCTCCACGGTGATTCGTGAAGGTGAAAGCAAGAAAGTTGTTACTCTTGGGTTCTTGGAACCCTAGACGGATTCTAGGCCTTTGTGGCATCTTTGTGGTGTTCTTGGAGACTCCAATTAAGTTGTGGAGAATCTTCAAGGTCAAGGCCTTTGTGGCATCTTAGTGGTGTTCTTGGGGACTCCAATTAAGTTGTGGAGATTCTTCAAGGGCAAGGCCTTTGTGGCAATTTGTTGGGAGCCTCCAATTAAGTTGTGGAGATAGCCCCAAGCTTTGTGCGGGTTCGGTAACCTCCCTAAGGTTACATAGTGGTTCGAGGACATCCCTCTTGGTGGGTATTCTCGAGGAGAATACGGTGGCCCTCGTGCATTTGGAGTGACTTGTCCTCCACACCGCTCCAACGGAGAGTAGCACTCGCAAGAGTGTGAACTTCGGGCTACATCGTCGTCTCCCGCGTGCCTCGGTTATCTCTATACCCGAGCTCCTTACTTATGCACTTTACTTTGTGATAGCCATCGTGCTTGAAGTTATATATCTTGCTATCACATAAGTTGCTTGTATTGCTTAGCATAAGTTGTTGGTGCACATAGGTGAACCATAGTATATAGGCTTTGGGCTTGACAAAGTAAATGCTAGTTTTCTTCCGCATTTGTTAAGCCCATCTCGTAAAAGTTTTAAACCGCCTATTCACCTCCCCTCTAGGCGACATCCGTGTCCCTTCAATTGGTATCAGAGCAAGGTCTCTCATTCTTAGGCTTCACCGCCTTGAGAGTAAATATGTCGGCTAGAGGATTAGTGCACGATAACACTCTTATATTAGATGGCACAAATTATGATGTTTGGAAAATTTGCATGCTTAGTCATTTTCGGGACATTGACCCTCATATGGAGAAAATTGTAGATATAGGTTTTTCTCCTCCTATGGATTCACAAAATCTATCTTTAGAGGATGAGAAAAATTTATATCTCAATTCTCAAGCTTCTATGTTCTTATGAATGCTTTGCGAGATGTAGGTCTTTTTCCATACTTGCCTTTTTGGAGCGCTCATGAGTTATGGACAAAAATTCAAGATAAATATGATGTGTCCAATATTATGAAGGATGATTGCATTGCTTCCACTTCCGGCCGTGATGAGTTCTCATCTTCATCCACTTCACCAAAGTGTGTCAAGACACAAGGTAATGATATGGTGAGTGGTGATGAAAATTGCAATGTTGATATTGAGCTTTCTATTGATGATTCTTCATCTCTATCTCATTGCAATGTTTCATCTACGGACTAAAACACATCTAGCACTAGAAATGATTTACATGCTTGTGTTGATAGTCCTTGCATATCATGTGTAAGTTTCTTGAAAAAAAAACTAATGATGATATGCTTGCATTGTCTTGTGGCCATGATAAAAATGATTCTATTTCCTCTAGTTGTTGTGTGTCTAACAATGTAGAGGAAACCAAAGATTCTATTGGTCAAGACAAGATCTTGAAAGGAGCCTCAAGTAACTCCTCATCTTTATCTCACGGTCCTCATATATGCCTTATGGCCAAGGGTTCCATGGTACCTCCTACCATGGAACCTAATATGTCTCGTGGTGATAAGGATGAGGATGAATATGAAGAAGAGGATTGGGTTGTCTCTCTACGCAATAAGGGTAAGAGCGTATTCAAGGTTATTTGCAAAGATAAAATTTCTAGCACTCACTTCTTTGAAATCTTGACTACCGCTATTGAGAGCCAAAAATTTATTTGGATGCATGAGAACACCATTGATAAAAAGGGTACTCTTGAACGAGAGTATGCCAATGATGTAGCATCCCTAAAGAATGATCTTGAAGAAGAACAAGAGACCATAGCCTCTCTTGAAGAGCAACTTGAAACCCTTGAAGTGTCTCAAAATGAAATAGTTTCTAAACTCACTAAGGAAAGAGACCATGCTAAAGCTCAAATAAAAATGCTTGAAAAGGAAAATCCCAAAGTTGGTGTTGGTCATGATAAACTTGTTAAGGATCTAGATGATCTAGACAAGGCCCACAAGGTCTTGGAGAGCAAACACTCTATCCTCACCAAGTCCCATGAGCAACTTCAAGCTTCCTATTTAAAAGAGCATGCTATGTTACCCTCTCTTCTTAATATTGCTATTAATAATGATGCTTGTGCTACTAACTCTACATCTCGTGAAGCATATATCTTGAAGGAGAATGTTGAGCTAAGGGCTCAACTTGAATTGCTAACTAGCAATTATGGGAAATTGGAATAAAATCATGGAAAGCTTTCTAGCTCCCATGAGGATCTTCTAGCCTCCCATGATAGGCTAAAGTTAGCTCATGAGGCTATCATATCAAAGGCAACACCTTGTGAGCCTCATGTGGATACTAGCACTACTACCCAAAATGCTATATTGCCATGTGCTAGTCCTAGTAATTCATCCACTCATAGTGTTGCTAAATCTTGTGATGAATTATCTTCCTTGCCTTGTTGCTCTAACAATGAAGGTTATACTTCCTCTAGTACTTGTGTTGTTACTAACCATGTAAAGGAAATCAAAGATCTCAAGGCCCAAGTCACTTCTTTGAAGACCGACTTGGTAAAGAGTAATGAAGGGAAATGCAAACTTGACACGATGTTAAGTGTGCAACAATCCCCCAATGACAAGAGTGGACTTGGATTCAAATCCAACAACAAGAACAAGTCCAAGAACAACAACAACAACAACAACAATAACAACAACAACAACAACAACAACAACAACAACAACAACAACAACAACAACAACAACAACAACAACAACAACAACAACAAAAACAAGAAGAAGGGCCAAGTACAGGTCAAAGACCCGGCCAAGATTGTTTGCTTCAAGTGCAAAATTGAAGGGCACCATGTTAGATCTTGCCCTTTGAAGAAGAAGCAAAAAGGGAAGCGGCCTCAAGCTCAAACTCATATTCAACCTCAAGTTGAAGAAATGCCACTTCCCAAGAAGAATCAAGCCAATGCTCCCATTGTGGAGAAATCTAGTGAGAAGAAGGAGAAGAAAAGAACTTGCTACATATGCCGTGAGAAGGGCCACATCTCCTCCTTTTGCACTATTGGTACCTCATCCAACTCTATCACCATTGATGATGTTTATTCTCTTCGTAAGGATGAGGATGGCAATGTGTTTGCCAAATTTGTTGGTGCTCAAAGTGGTGTCAAGAAAATAACCATTTGGGTTGCCAAGCCTATTGTGACTAACCTCTTAGGACACAACTTAGTTGGGGACCAACAATCCAAAACTTGATCAATAGGTGCTTGTTGGAGGGCATTGGAGACTTGGCTACATCATGAAGAATTAAGGGATCTTCATCATTTATATTATATCAAGCCAAGTCTTTTGATTATCTTGCTACTATCATATATCCAATGTTCCTCCTTGCGGTAACATGTGCTCAACTCATTTATATTGAAAGTTACTCGCCCCTTTGCATGTGTTAGTTTTTGTTCCTAACATGTGTTTGTATATGTTGTGCTTCCTACTTGCTTTTCTTGATAAATCAAGTTTATGCATGTTGGGTTGCACACCATGTATTTGTGTTTGTGTTGGAGCCACTTTGCATCTTGTTGTATCTTATATGGCTCTTATGAGCGATTAATGGACAATCCCATTTTGGGGGAGTGATATTCCTTTGGGAATTTCATGATCCTAAACAATGTGTGTACATGAGGAATATCACTTAGAATTGATATTGCGAGATTATCTAGTCGCTATGTGGTATGTCATCTTCATGAGAAATTCAAATTCTAATGTCCATTAATATCTCTAGTTGGATATTATTTGCCTCTTGTGAAAATAAATTCCTTATCACATTATTGGGGAGTAATAAGCTTTGTGCATATTAGAAGCCTAGAAAATGTGAACATTTGAGGTTGTGTCACATAGAATTGATACCGTAAATTATCTCTCTCCTATGTGGCGTGTTTGCTCAAACAAGCTCCAATTTGCTTAAATGGCTTCATTGCTAATATCTTTGTGGATCTTATTTGTGAAAGTTTTTCTTGGCATGGTTTTTCACAACATATCCCTCAATACATTTTTGGAAAACCCTGTGCTTCAAGTCATACTATTAATTGCTTTGCATGTTGGTATGAATACTATTAATTGCTTTGCATGTTGGTATGACTAAATGAAGCAATCAAGAAACTATCTTTGCATGATGGTTAACTCTTATCTTTTACCATATGCTTTATTCGTTGTAAATATGATCTTATGTATACTTACAAACTACCACCGGGAAATATTTCCTAATACCTCTTGTCCTAGGACAAGTGGTAATCAATGATGAGGTAGATATTTATTGATCATATCTACATTGGCTCTTGTGTTCAAATTGCCTTATTTATTGCCATGAATTTGTTTTGCTTTGACTCCCATGTGTCTTCCTTGCATCTTATGGATCTAATTTGACTATTCAAACTTTCTTAGCATTTTAGTAGATATAGGTAGCGTGATGATCCTAGTTTTGTGCATTTTGTATTCATATGAAAAATCCTAGATAATGCACTAATCTTGGGGGAGCTCTTATATATTTGTTAGAATGCTTAACTTCTCTTGATCATTATCAAAAATTTGGTTTTGGGAGACATAAATTTTCTTTTTGGTACTTTGTGACATCATAAAAAGTGTCGAGGGTTTGGTTTATTTGTTGGAACCTTGCTCTCTTGGGAGTTGGTTATCTCATTCCTTTGTGCTTAGGCTTAATTAGATTCTTATAATGAGATAAGTCTTTGGAGTCAATCTTGTGTTGATTTGATTCTTTGATATAATTTGGGCAACCATTGTATCTTGATTTATTTGGTGTTTTGTCCAAATTGTATCTTCCTTTGGTCCTTGAAAGTATTGTGCATGCATATTTAATATATGTATATCTTATGGCATGTGTCACTTTCATTGATCCAATATATAGGGTAAACTCCATCAAATCCTAATTTGGCTAAGATGTGCATGAAATTCAATTTCATATCTATATGCACATAGAATTGTGGAGTTTGTCCTATATGTTGTAGTGTGTCTAACTACTTCGGACCCAATTAGTTTGGGGACCATTTTGTACATACCTTTGTGTTAGGTACAATGGATATGCATTGAATACTTGTCTCACTCTTGGAAAGAAGTGGTGACTCAATGGTAACTTGAGACAAGCTAGGATGGTCAACGAACACATATCTAGTACATCCACACCAATGCTATCTTGGTAACAAGTATCTTCTCATGCATACTTTTCTTGTATCCAACCTTATGGTTGCATCTTGGCATGAATCTCTTGATTTGCAAATGTTGTGCTTCTTGCAAAAGTCTTAATGAAACCTCTTTATTGTGAATGTGAGTAATTTGAGATGAGTGCATTTGTTGGGAAGTATCTTAAATCATGCTCATGATTCATCCATCCCAACTATGCCTATCTAGCAATTTTATTGCATATCAATTCCTTGAGGCTCTCACATGTGCAATATAGATGAAAGTGCAAATTTAGTTACTTCTTTTGGTATCCTCGTTTGTGATACTTGTTGCCTTTCTCAAATGCATCCCAACTATCTTATTTCCCTTGTTGATATTTGTGATGTATTTTAGTTGTTTGTGGTTGAAGTTCATGAATGTACAATAAGATAAAATTGAGCCTTTGGCCATGCTATTAAGCAAAAATTCTTATTGGTATATTGCATGCCTTCGTCTTGGATATCATACTATTTTTTCTTGCGTATCTATTTTGTGTGTGCATGTTTCTTTGTGGATAAATATCTTTGTGATATTGCCCACTTAGAGAAACTTATACACATAAGAGATGATACATCTCCTTTTGATATCTTATTTATTTATTGCGTATTGATTGGTCATGCTAAGCATATAATTCATTGAAGACTGTGATGATGCTTTTTGCTCATCCTTGTAATAGTCTTATAATATGCTTTATCATGCCTTTCACATATCCTCTTGGTTGAGCCTTTTTATTATGGTGCCTCTTACTTGTTGCTCACCTATTTATTTGTTGCAAGTGTTAAGCTTATTTTTCTATCTATGATCTATTGCAAATGTTTGTGTTTTAAATGGTAATGAGGGAGTGAGGATTCCATGTTATGCATATTGTATTCAAATGCAACATTTTAATTTATGCATGTACCTTGGGGAGCTTCCTCATTTGATTTAGAGCACTATCTTTTGGTGATCATTAGAGTTTGATTCACTTGGTATCTTTTTTTTGAATGATATTATGGGAGTGATGATTCCATGTTTGTGCACTTTATACTCCAATGCAAATTGTCTAGTTTTGTGCACAAACCTTGGGGAGCTTCCTCAATTATTTAGAGCAATCTTCTTGATCTTATCATAATATCTATCTTTCTTTTGGTATCTTCTTTGTGGTTCATTTGGTTGCTTGCTTCATTTGTTGAAGCTTCTAGTCTTTGTTATCTTTTTTGCAATCTTTGATCCTATCTATAGTGTGATTCCTTCCGAATATTTGTCATTCGATACGTGCATTTGATTCCACTCAAATTATGAAAAATGCACACGCTATGGAGGAACTCTCACTATATTGGCCTTCTAAATTTTTCACCCATTTCGGCAATTGGTGCCAATGGGGGAGAAGTTTGGAGGGTTTAAGGGAATTTGGTTATGTCTTTGCTTTGTGCTTAAGCATGTGCCTTTATTGCATTGCATCTTGTTGCTTTGCATAGTTGAATAGTTAGAGGAAACTCCACTAGGCTTTGAATGCCAATATATGCAATGAAAGTCAAGATCATTCACACACGCATATATTATGGGGGAGTTTGCTCTATATATTCAACTTGTTTGTTACGTCAATTCCTTATATAAACCCTCTCAAAGAGATTGTCATCAATTACCAAAATGGGGGAGATTGAAAGTGCATGGAACCCCCATGTGTGGTTTTGGTAATTAATGACAATCCCTATGGACTCATGTTTGCATTGAGTTATATTTGTAGGAGTTGTCCATAGGCAATTCTTGAACCATATGTTGGCTTCAAGGTTGCAATAAGAAGAATTTGGTGAAGGATATCAAGTGTCAAGTATGTCTTGAAGATGAAGATGAAGTGAGCCCTCAAGTTACTTCAAGACATAAACATGATGAAGAATGAAGAAATGAAGTGCAAGTTCAAGATGAGCCATCTCGAAGAGATCCTTTGCTTGAGTCTTGCCATCCAAATGAAGAAGATCAAGTCTCAAGCATGTCTTGAAGATGAAGATGAAGTGAGCTCTCAAGGTTAACTCCAAGACATCAACGAAATGAAGTGCAAGTTCAAGATGAGCCATCTCGAAGAGATCCTTTGCTTGAGTCTTGCCATCCTAATGGTGATCATGGATATGTGAAGATGCGCCGAAGAAGAAGCTCTCCCATGGTGGATTATGGGGGAGCAATCCACAAGACTTCATCAAGCAAGCACAATCAAGAAAGGTGTTCCATCTTGTAAGGTCAAGATCATCGTCATCGAGCTCAAGTGGAATGCGCAAGTATAAGGTTTGCTCTTGATTGTCAGGATCTCGGGTGATCCATGACAACTCTCGATCGAAGAGGAGGAAGAAGGGGAGCACGCGAGGCTCAGATCTACTCCTACTTGCTAAGGAAGAAAACAACAGTAGATAAAATAGGGTTTTGATTATGCTTGATCCTCCCATCCACCCCACTCACACCTTTATATCCAAGGCATGAGCTCAAGCCTTTGACAGTTGTGTCCTTACAATAAACCGGAATACAATTTTAGAGCTAAGGCAAAAAGGTAAATGTGCTGAGGGACTCTTCTCGCCGTAGGATTGACAGTTGGAGTCGTGGGCTTCATCTCGACCCTCCGTTGTTGTCGCTGAAACTAAACAGGATCCTGACACCGCCCCCCCCCCCTTAAGACAAGGCTTCAAGGCTTGAATCCTGGGAAGGTGGCTTGTATGAAGGCGGCATCCTCCCAGGTGGCCTCTTCTTCGGAGAGGTTCTCCCACAGTATAAGCCACTGAGGAACAGCCATGTCATGGTTGCCCGCGCTGCGTGTGACTTGCCGACGGTCGAGAATAGCTTGAGGAGCAACTTTGATCTTTCCCGAAGCAGTAACAGAAGGCAATTTGGGGTTGGGAATAGCTGACTTACCCAGGTGCTTCTTGAGTTGGTTTACGTGGAAGACATCGTGCATTTGAGTACCCGGAGGAAGGAGAAGCTTGTAAGCCACTTGGCCAATCTTTTCTTGGACACGGAAGGGACCATACCATTTTGATGTGAGTTTGAGGGCATTACGCAACCCCAGTGCTGTTTCCCGGTAAGGTTGCATCTTGAGGTAGACCATGTCACCCTCTTGGAAGCTTCGTTCTGTGCGGTTTAAGTCAGCATATTTCTTCATCCTGTTCTGAGCACGCAGCAAATTGTCCTGCAAGGTTTTCAACATGTGGTCTTTTTCCTGCACAGTGACCTGCGTTGTTTCTGAGATATTGCAAGGAAGGGCAATACTGTGAAGTAAAGGAGGAGCATACTCGTATAATGCTTGGAAGGGAGACATTTTGATTGCTGTGTGATAGGAGCAGTTATACCACCATTCTGCTGCTGGAAGCCATTGGCACCATTTTTTGGGTTCTTGGAAAGCCATGCAACGCAGGTACTGTTCGAGGCACTGATTTACTCGCTCTGTTTGGCCATCAGTCTCTGGGTGGTGTGCTGAACTGTACTTGAGCGCAATGTTGAAAGAGGAAAATATTTCTCTCCACAGTGTGCTGGTGAATATGGTGTCTCTGTCACTGATTATGCTGGCTGGAGGTCCATGTAGTTTCACAATATTATCCATGAAAAGGTCAGCAATCTTCTGCACATTGTAGGGGTGTGCCAGAGGGATGAAGTGAGCATATTTAGTGAGACGGTCCACTACTACCAGGATCACATTTTTGCCTTGTGATTTGGGTAAGCCTTCAATGAAATCCATGCTGATGTCTGTCCACTTCTATTTAGGGATAGGGAGTGGACTAAGGAGGCCAGGATACTGAACCTTCTCTGTTTTTGATATCTGGCAAGTTGGGCATTCAGCCACTTTTTGAGCAACAAAGTGTTTGAGCTTGGGCCAGTAGAAGAGTTGTTGGATGCGATGGAGAGTGACTCGATGACCAGAGTGGCCTCCATATGAGGAAGAGTGGAGTGTTTGGAATATCTTGGACCTCGGCTCAGTGTTGCTGCCAATGTAAATTCTTCCTTTGTAGCGAATGATGCCAGATTGCAGAGTGTAATGTGGCTTGTGGTCTGAATTAATGGCAAGCTCCTGTAGCAGTTTAAGAGCTGTGTCATCCTTAGTGTATGACTCAGAGATTTCTGTTTGCCAAGTTGGTACCAGGACAGAGATGGTGTGGCATTGTTGCTCAGTAGCTGGGATTGTTACTTCTCTGTCAGTTTCGTCAGGCTGAAACTGTCGAGAGAGAGCGTCTGCCACGGCATTTTCCTTCCCTTTTTTGTATTCGATTGAATAGTCAAACTCTAATAATTTGAGCATGAGCTTGTGTTGAATGCCTTCGAGCAGTCTTTGACTTCCCAAGTATTGTAAGCTGCGTTGGTCTGTTTTGATGACAACCTTGTTGCCCAAGAAGTAGTGTCGCCACTTCCTAAGAGCTTCTAAGATTGCTAGAGCCTCTTTTTCATATATAGACTGTACACTGGTTCTAGGGCCCAAAGCTTTACTGTAGAAGGCAAGTGGTTTCCCCTGTTGCATGAGCACTGCTCCAATACCCGTGGCACATGCGTCAGTCTCCAGAGTGAAAGGCTTGGTGAAATCTGGTAAGCTTAACAAGGGTGGCTTGGACATTACTGACTTCAGTGTGTCAAAAGCCTTTTGTTGGTCAGTACCCCAATGGAAATTGTCCTTTTTGAGCACCTCATAGAGTGGCTTGCGTATAGTGGCATATCCTTGAATAAACCTCCTGTAATAACCAGTAAGACCCAAAAACCCTCTTAATTTTTTTAGTGATTTGGGTATTTTCCACTGTACTATATCAACAATCTTGGTGGGATCTGTAGCCACTCCTTCTCCAGAGATTATGTGGCCTAGGTACTCAACTTGCTTTTGTCCAAAAGAGCATTTGCTTAGCTTGGCTTTGAGCTCATGATTCCTGAGAATGGTTAACACAATCTTCAAGTGTTGGTTGTGTTGTTCCCTTGTCTGACTGTAGATGAGGATGTCATCAAAAAACACTAGAACGAATTTCCTTAGGTATGGGGAGAAGATATTGTTCATCAATTCCTGGAATGTTGCTGGGGCATTGCTCAAGCCGAAAGGCATCACTTTATATTCATAGTGACCAAGGTGTGTGGAAAAAGCAGTCTTGTGGATGTCAGAAGGGTTCATCCGAATCTGGTGGTAACCTGACCGTAAGTCCAACTTGGAGAAAATCTGTGCTCCATGTAGTTCATCCAGGAGGTCCTCTATTACTGGTATGGGGAATTTGTTTTTGATTGTGATATCATTCAAACTCCTGTAGTCCACACAGAGGCGCCATGATCTGTCCTTCTTTCTTACTAGGATGACGAGTGAAGAGAAAGGACTGGTGCTGGGTTGAATTTCTTCATTTTGCAGCATTTGCTTGATGATTGCTTCAATGGTGTCCTTTGTCCATGAGACATTCTGTATGGTCTGATATTTGGTGGTGTTGCACCAGCTATCAGAGGTATACTGTGGTCAGCAGCTCTGTGAGGAGGTAGCCCATTTGGATAGGAGAAAATATCTTCAAATTCTTGAAGAATGAGAGCAAGTTCTGCAGGTAACTCTGTGGTAGAGTTGTCAGTATCCTTAGGAGGAATTAGGATATACCCTGTGGCACCTTGTTCCAATATCTTGGAGCATTCTTCAGCTGTGATCAGCAGGTTCTTGTTAGGTACCAAGTGATCAGAGAAGGTTTGCTGAATTCCCTTATTGTCTAGTGTTAAGGTTCTTCCAATGAAATCAAAGGTCACTGGATTGTGGAGCTTGAACCAATTCACCCCCAGAATAATGTCTGCTCCCTGCAATTTCAGTATTCTAAAGTCTGCATGGAAGAGTGTGTTATTGATTCTGAAGGGCTGATTGAGTGCCACTGCATCAGAGGTGAGAATGCCTCCACCAGCAACTGTGACTGTTCTCCTGGGTGCTGGTTTGGTTGGAATATTGTGCTTAAGGGCAAAGGAGTGGTCCAGAAATGTGTTGGTACTGCCAGTGTCTGCCAATGCAACTGCTTTTGCTCCTTTCATTTGTAGCAGCAGAGAAATTGTGGATGCACTAGGAGAACCAGTGTAAGCAGCAGCAGATATGTGCATCAGGTTGTCAACAGGTTGGTGTTGCACCTCTTGATTTGCTGCTTGTTGCTCCTTGATGTCAGGAGGGGCGGCTTCTTCTTGTATCATGTCCCCATCACTGTCGTCCTCTGAATTTCCTTGCATCTGTAATGCATTTATCGCTCGTTGCATAGGTTGGCACTTGTGTCCCATTGTCCAATTCTCAGGACAGTACCAGCATTTCCTTGGCTCCCGCTGACGAATATTTACTTCTCTGTTCCTGTTGTCTCTGTTAGGGAAATTCCTGGCTGGCAGAGGTGCGGCATTGTTTCCTGGCATATGTTTCCTGTTGGATGACAGGTATGATTTTTCATACTGTCTGGCATACCAATAAGCAGACAAGAGTGAATCAGGCTTCTGACATTGCACCGTATGTTTGATGTTGTCTTTAAGGCCACTGACGAATCTGTCGATGAAGAAGTCTTGCGGCAGGTATGACCTTCCTCTCTTCATCAATGTCATCCAGGTTTCATATGCATTGATGTAGTTGTCGACACTAGCTGTTTGTTTCAGGTGCTGGAGCTGATCCATTGGATCCAGAGAGAGATTGTCTGGGAAACGGTCGATCAAGACTTGGCAGAGGCGTGACCAAGACAGCTGCTGTAAATTGATGCCAGAACTGCTCAACCACGTCTTGGCTTGTCCTCTTACATGTGCCAAACCCCATTTTACTCGCTGATCCTCTGTAATGCCCACCAAGGAGAAGATATCTTCACATTCCAATATCCAAGCGCGTGGATTTTCTCCCTGAAAGGTTGGCAGTTCCACATGCGGGGCTCGGATGTTGGGTTCATTGTGATGGTGGTTTGTGTTATCCGTGGTTGGTTGGTGGAAGGTTTGGGTGGCTGGTGGCTGTGGTGTTGGGGGTGGCATTGGGTAGGGGTAGTTGTAAGGTGGAGGAGGGGGATAGTATGGTGGGTATGGGTAGTATGGGTTGGGTGGGTATGGGTTTGGTGGGTATGGTTGCTGGGTGGGTGGGTTGTAGGAATTTGGGCTGGTGTATGGGTTTGTCAGCTGTGTAACTTCGGTCTGATGGGAAGAAGATGGAGTGGTAGTGGTGATCGGCGGAGGCATGGTACTCACATGGGTAATCTGCCGAACATGAGGTGGGCGTGGCATCTCAGGTGGATGGGGAAGTTGGTCCGGTGTGAATTTGCCGAAGTTGGGTGGAAAAGGTGGTGGTTTTGGGTTGGGTGGTGTGGATACTGGCGTTGTTCCCTCGAGAATTGGAGAAAGGCTGGTATTTGGGAGAGGTGGCGGCGATGGGAAGGTGTGGTTTTGGTTCGACGATGGAATACCCAGCGCATGGGAGAAATTGGACTGCATGTTAGCGACCATGGAGGTGAGTTTGGCCATCTCACCTTGGAGGTTGTGGAAGGCGGCCCGGTGTCGGTCGAGACGACGACCGATGGAACGCACATCGCGGGGAACTCGTTGGCGCAGTTGGGCGTCTTCGTGCTCGTCGTCCGTGGTTGTCGCTGCTCCGTTGTTCCGGGCATCACGCGCGGCCGCATCCCTCGAGGAGGAGCGGGATCTGGTACTTGGCGGCATGGTTGGTGGCGAGGGAAGGGAGGGTGGGACGAGCCGCCGATAGATAGGTAGAAGGGAGAGATGGACCAGATCGATGCTCTGATACCACCGTGTCAGGATCTCGGGTGATCCATGACAACTCTCGATCGAAGAGGAGGAAGAAGGGGAGCACGCGAGGCTCAGATCTACTCCTACTTGCTAAGGAAGAAAACAACAGTAGATAAAATAGGGTTTTGATTATGCTTGATCCTCCCATCCACCCCACTCACACCTTTATATCCAAGGCATGAGCTCAAGCATTTGACAGTTGTGTCCTTACAATAAACCGGAATACAATTTTAGAGCTAAGGCAAAAAGGTAAATGTGCTGAGGGACTCTTCTCGCCGTAGGATTGACAGTTGGAGTCGTGGGCTTCATCTCGACCCTCCGTTGTTGTCGCTGAAACTAAACAGGATCCTGACATTGATAGGTTTTCTTTCTCACCGGTCTCATAGTGTAGTTGGAGACCGGTTTATAGTTTAGTTGCCGTACTATCAAGAGGGCCCTCGAGTGAGTAACTCGATCGTATCGTTCGGAGAGAGCTCAAACCTTTGCATCCTTGCATCATCTTTCTTGGTTTTTATTTGGACCTTATCCATGTGATGTTTTAGAGCTTGTGCTTATTCTCATGACAAACTCTAGTTCATCGAAAACGGATTTCGCATAGATCACTTGTTGCGTTTTCGAGTTTGGTTCATCATCTTTCTTGGTTTTATTAGGATCTTATCCATGTGATGTTTTAGAGCTTGTGCTTATTCTCATGACAAGCTCTAGTTCATTGAGAATGGTTTTTGCATGGGCAACTTGTTGCATTTTCGAGATTGGAGGTTTTACTGGTATGTCTTTTTTAGATAGGTCAAACCTTTCATCATTTGTTTCTATCCTCCCTTGTTGGACTATGATGGTTTCCTGCATGATCTTGTAGAGCTTGTTCCTAGCTTCAAAACAAGACCAAGATCATCAAAATCGGAGTCCGGATGCTAAAATTATGCCCGTTTTAGTTTTGGTGTTTCTGCAGTTTTCTTGGGGGGGGGGGGATAATCCGGCCCGAATGACCAATTCTGGGCAAATATCCGGCCCAGTCCAGGGGCGATTTTCGGGGGGCGGATAATCCGGCCCGGGGGCGGATTTTCCGGCCTGGGAGGTCCCAAACGGTCATATTTCGTCGGGAGGGGGTATATAAGACCCCCTTCTTCCTCCTTGGGCTGGAGGGTTCACTTTCTCTCTCTCCCCTCCATTGTTGTACTTCAAAGCTTGCCCTAGTTCTTGATTCCTCCCATGATTCTTGCATACTCTTGAGGGAAAAGAGAGAGGAGATCTAGATCTACATTTCTACCAATCAAATCCATCTCTTTGTGAGTGGAACTCTCTAGATCTTGATCTTGGTGTTCTTTGTGAATTCCTTTGTTCTTCCTCTCTTATTCCCCCAATAGCTTTTGTAGCTTTGTTGGAATTTGAGAGAGAAGGACTTGAGCATCTTTGTGGTGTTCTTGCCATTGCATTTGGTGCATCAGTTTGAGTTCTCCACGGTGATTCGTGGAGGTGAAAGCAAGAAAGTTGTTACTCTTGGGTTCTTGGAACCCTAGACGGATTCTAGGCCTTTGTGGCATCTTTGTGGTGTTCTTGGGGACTCCAATTAAGTTGTGGAGAATCTTCAAGGGCAAGGCCTTTGTGGTATCTTAGTGGTGTTCTTGGGGACTCCAATTAAGTTGTGGAGATTCTTCAAGGGCAAGGCCTTTGTGGCAATTTGTTGGGAGCCTCCAATTAAGTTGTGGAGATAGCCCCAAGCTTTGTGCGGGTTCGGTAACCTCCCTAAGGTTACATAGTGGTTCAAGGACATCCCTCTTGGTGGGAATTCTCGAGGAGAATACGGTGGCCCTCATGCTTTTGGAGTGACTTGTCCTCCACACCGCTCCAACGGAGAGTAGCACTCGCAAGAGTGTGAACTTCGGGCTACATCGTCGTCTCCCGCGTGCCTCGGTTATCTCTATAGCTCCTTACTTATGCACTTTACTTTGTGATAGCCATCGTGCTTGAAGTTATATATCTTGCTATCACATAAGTTGCTTGTATTGCTTAGCATAAGTTGTTGGTGCACATAGGTGAACCATAGTATATAGGCTTTGGGCTTGACAAAGTAAACGCTAGTTTTCTTTCGCATTTGTTAAGCCCATCTCGTAAAAGTTTTAAACCGCCTATTCACCCCCCCCTCTAGGCGACATCCGTGTCCTTTCAGGTACCTCTATGCCGCCTGTACAAAGGTCTAAGGAGAAAGCTTGCATTGGATTTCTCGCTTTTGATTATTTTCAACTTAGACATCCATACCGGGATAACATAGACAACAGATAATGGACTCCTCTTTAATGCATAAGCATTCAACAATAAATAATATTCTCATAAGAGATTGAGGATTGTTGTCCAAAACTGAAACTTCCACCATGGATCATGGCTTTAGTTAGCGGCCCAATGTTCTTCTCTAACAATATGCATGCTCAAACCATTCAAATCAAGATAAATCACCCTTACTTCAGACAAGACAAACATGCATAGCAACTCACATGATATTCAACAAAGATAGTTGATGGCGTCCCCAGGAACATGGTTATCGCTCAACAAGCAACTTATTAGGAAATAAGATACATAAGTACATATTTAATACCACAATAGTTTTTAAGCTATTTTTCCCATGAGCTATATATTGCAAAGACAAAGGATAGAAATTTAAAGGTAGCACTCAAGCAATTTGCTTTGGAATGGCAGAGAAATACCATGTAGTAGGTAGGTATGGTGGACACAAATGGCATAGTTTTTGGCTCAAGGATTTGGATGCACGAGAAGTAATCCCTCTCAATACAAGGCTTAGGCTAGCAAGGTTATTTGAAGCAAACACAAGTATGAACCGGTACAGACAAAACTCACATAAAAACATATTGCAAGCATTATAAGACTCTACACTTGTCTTCCTTGTTGTTCAAACCCTTACTAGAAAATATCTAGACCTTAGAGAGACCAATCATGCAAACCAAATTTTAGCAAGCTCTATGTATTTCTTCACTAATAGGTGCAAAGTATATGATGCAAGAGCTTAAACATGATCCATATGAGCACAACAATTGCCAAGTATCAAATTATCAAGACATTATACCAATTACCACATGTAGCATTTCCCGTTTCCAACCATATAGCAATTAGCGAAGCAGTTTCAACCTTCGCCATGAACATTAAGAATAAAGCTAAGGACATATTTGTCCATATGCAACAGAGGAGCATGTCTCTCTCCCACACAATGAATGCTAGGATCCAATTTATTCAAACAAAAACAAAAACATACAGACGCTCCAAGTAAAGCACATAAGATGTGACGGAATAAAAATATAGTTTCACTAGAGGAACCTGATAATGTTGTCGATGAAGAAGGGGATGCCTTGGGCATCCCCAAGCTTAGATGCTTGAGTCTTCTTGAAATATGCAGGGATGAACCACCGGGGCATCCCCAAGCTTAGAGCTTTCACTCTCCTTGATCATATTGTATCATCCTCCTCTCTTGATCCTTGAAAACTTCCTCCACACCAAACTCAAAACAACTCATTAGAGGGTTAGTGCATAATAAAAATTCACATGTTCAGAGGTGACATAATCATTCTTAACACTTCTGGACATTGCACAAAGCTACTGAAAGTTAATGGAATAAAGAAATCCATCAAACATAGCAAAACGGGCAATGCGAAATAAAAGATATAATCTGTCAAAACAGAACAGTCCATAAAGACGAATTTTTTAGGTGCACCAGAATTGCTCAAATGAAAATGCTCAAATTGAATGAAAGTTGTGTACATATCTGCGGATCACGCACGTAAATTGGCAGATATTTCTGAGTTACCTACAGAGAACCCTGCCCAAATTCGTGACAGCAAGAAATCTGTTTCTGCGCAGTAATCCAAATCTAGTATGAACCTTACTATCAAAGACCTTACTTGGCACAACAATGCAATAAAATAGAGGTAAGGAGAGGTTTATACAGTAGTAACAACTTCCAAGACTCAAATATAAAATAAAAGTGCAGAAGTAAAATCATGGGTTGTCTCCCATAAGCGCTTTTCTTTAACGCCTTTCAGCTAGGTACAAAAAGTGTGTATCAAGTATTATCAAGAGATGAAGCATCAACATCATAATTTGTTCTAATAATAGAATCAAAAGGTAACTTCATTCTCTTTCTAGGGAAGTGTTACATACCTTTCTTAAGAGGAAATTGATATTTAATATTACCTTCCTTCATATCAATAATAGCACCAACAGTTCGAAGAAAAGGTCTTCCCAATATAATTGGACAAGATGCATTGCGTTCAATATCCAAGACAACAAAATCAACGGGGACAAGGTTATTGTTAACCATAATGCGAACATTATCAATCCTCCCCAAAGGTTTCTTTGTAGAATTATCAGCAAGATCAACACCCAAATAACAATTTTTCAATGGTGACAAGTCAAGCATATTATAGATTTTCCTAGGCATAACGGAAATACTTGCACCAAGGTCACATAAAGCATTACAATCAAAATCATTGACCTTCATCTTAATGATGGGCTCCCAACCATCTTCTAACTTCCTAGGAATAGAAGTTTCAAGTTTTAGTTTCTCTTCTCTAGCTTTTATGAGAGCATTTGTAATATGTTTTGTAAAGGCCAAATTTATAGCACTAGCATTAGGACTTTTAGCAAGTTTTTGTAAGAACTTTATAACTTTAGAGATGTGACAATCATCAAAATCTAAACCATTATGATCTAAAGCAACGGGATCATTGTCCCCAACATTGGAAAAAATTTCAACAGTTCTATCACAAGCAGTTTTAGCAGTTTCAGGCAGTTTTGCAAGCTTTGAATTAGGAATAGAAACATTGCCAACACCAATTATTTTACCATTGATAGTAGGAAGTGTAGCAACATGTGAAGCATTTTCATTACTAGTGGTGGTAATAGTCCAAACTTTAGCTATTTTATTCTCTTTAGCATCTTCTTTTTTTTCCCACCTAGCACGCAATTCGGCCATCAATCTTATATTCTCATTAATTCTAACTTGAATGGCGTTTGCTGTAGCAAATGACTTAATATCTTTATTTTCATTAGGCATAACTTTCGATTTCAAAAGATCAACATCAGCAGCAAGACTATCAACTTTAGAAGCAAGAATATCAATTTTACCAAGCTTTTCTTCAACAGATTTGTTAAAAGCGGTTTGTGTACTAATAAATTCTTTAAGCATGGCTTCAAGACCAGAGGGTACATTTCTATTATTGTTGTAAGAATTTCCATAAGAATTTCCATAAGAATTACCATAACCATTACCATTATTATAAGGATATGGCCTATAGTTGTTACTAGAATTATTCTGATAAGCATTGTTGTTGAAATTATTATTTTTAATGAAGTTCACATCTACATGTTCTTCTTGGGCAACCAATGAAGCTAAGGGAACATTATTAGGTCAACATTAGTCCTACCATTCACAAGCATAGACATAATAGCATCAATCTTATCACTCAAGGAGGAGGTTTCTTCAACAGAATTTACCTTCTTACCTTGTGGAGCTCTTTCCGTGTGCCATTCAGAGTAATTAATCATCATATTATCAAGAATATTTGTTGCGGCGCCTAGAGCTAGACATAAAAGTACCTCCAGCAGCTGAATCCAATAGGTTCCGCGAAGAAAATTTTAATCTAACATAAAAGGTTTGGATGATCATCCAAGTAGTCAGTCCATGGGTTGGGCAATTTTTAACCAAAGATTTCATTCTTTCCCATGCTTGGGCAACATGCTCATTATCCAACTTAAAATTCATTATGCTACTTCTCAAAGATATACTTTTAGCGGGAGGATATTATCTACCAATGAAAGCATCCTTACATTTAGTCCATGAATCAATACTATTCTTAGGTAAAGATAGTAACCAATCTTTAGCTCTTCCTCTTAAGGAGAAAGGAAACAATTTTAATTTTATAATGTCACCATCTACATCCTTATACTTTTGCATTTCACAAAGTTCAACAAAATTATTAAGATGGGCAGCAGCATCATCAGAACTAACACTAGAAAATTGCTCTCTGATAACCCACAAGTATAGGGGATCGCGGCAGTCTTCACGGGAAGTAAAACTCAATTTATTGATTCGACACAAGGGGAGACAAAGGATGCTTGAAAGCCTCGACGACGATGTGGACAAACGATCGTAATCCTCGCGGCGAAGGAGATCTTGGACGTGAGGCCGAAGAAGAGGAAGGGGTCATCCATGGGGCGGTTGTGCATCCCCCGGAACCGCGCTCTTGGGCACAGTTTGCTCATGCGGGATTACTTCGCCGAGGTACCCTCATACCCGCCTCATCTCTTTCACCGTCGGTGCCGAATGCGTAGATCTTTGTACAACAAGATCGTTGATGCATGCGAGAACAATACGTGCTATTTCAAGCGTAAGAGGAATGCGTCCCGACTCGTGGGATTTAGTGCTCACCAAAAGATATTCACCATCATACACATCTTCGCCTACGGCATTCCGGCGGACTATGCCGATGAGTATCTTCGCATAGGTGAAGATACGACGATGAAATCTCATTCAACACAGTTGGCAGAGGCACGACAACTATGATTTATGATTTATTTGTATTTCAAACCATTTCTTATTTGTTGAATTATTGTTATATCATTTGATTCAAATTGTTGCTAATTTTTTTTTATAATTCAGATTATTATTGTATTGTATGGCACTAAAACATTTGTTGTAATTCAGATTATTGTTGTATTGTATGATACTAAAACATGTGTTGTATTTTTTTTGGAGCAACCGGCAGGAGCACTGCCTCTTCATTAAGCAAGGGGGAAAAAGGACCGAACTGTACAAAGAGATGCATATTTAGATTAAGGTGGTAAGATGGCAGAACCCACCAAAAGAAAAACAAAAGGAAACTAATCTGGCTCGGCCGGGATGGCCGGACCAAAACTAGCAAAGGTGCGCTGTCGCTGGGAAATGTCATCTCTGGCAATATCCGCCACCTCGGGGTAGGTCAGCCGAAGGCCGGTGAAAATGCGACGGTTCCTTTCCTTCCACGCATTCCAGAGAACGTAGAGGAAGCGCCCGCTGATACGCCGTTTCTCGTCTCTAGTTTTGCCCGCGATCATATCATCCCACCATTCTGAAATGGAGGTGAAGGAGGTTCTGGAGTCCGGGGAGTCATCATTGTCCCATCCTTTCACCATGCTCCATATGGCCGTGGTGAAAGGACAATCTTTGCAGAGGTGCAAGGCCGTCTCAGGGGCGCGCTGGCAGAGAGTACAAGTCGGGTTATGGGTCCAACCCCGAATAGCAAGCATGTCCACAGTGAGAAGCTTCCCATGAAGGGCAAGCCAGGCGAACAGTTTGCACTTAGGCTCCGCATGAGCCTCCCAAATCTTTTTTGCAACGAAGCTGGGATGGCTACCAAGGATTTGGGCCTTGTAGGCCGATCCAGCGCTATAGGTCCCACTGGGGGAGAGAAGCCAGGAGATGGAGTCCGAACGCAGCGGGTCGAGGGTGGTTGCATGCACAATGTCCCAAATCTCCAGATCATCGCGTCGACTGGATGGGGGAGCTGATCCTGGCAACCGAATGAATCCAGTTGTTGTCTCGCATCTCTTTTGCGACAATACGGTTTTTCCTTGAGGCAATGGAGTAAAGGTCAGGAGCCCATGTGGCCAAAGGACCGCGGTCACACCAGTTGTCGTGCCAAAAACAGGCAGTTTCCCCATCCCCGATGGTAATCTTTGTAGAGGTCCTAAAAAGGGCCATGTCCTTCTCGTCACACGGAAGCTTTGAGCCAGCCCAGGTGCGGTCAGGGTCTGTCCAGTTTAGCCATGGCCAACGTAGCCGCAAAGCGCACCCAGTTCTCTCGAGATCAGGCATCCCAAGGCCGCCCAGACCTTTAGGCCTACAAACAGTCTTCCAGTTGACAAGAGCTTTTCCTTGCGCAGCGTGCTCACCCTCATCCCCAGCCCAGATGAAGGTTCTGGCAATCCTATTGATCTTATCTCTTTCCCATTTGGGCAGGGGGATGGCGGTGGCGTGTGATGACCCACAAGTATAGGGGGTGTATCGTAGTATCTTCGATAAGTAAGAATGTCGATCCCAACGAGGAGCAGAAGGTGTTGACAAGCAGTTTCGATGAAGGATTCACTGTAAATGCTCACGAGACAAGTATTCGGGGGGTTTTGATGTAACAGTTGAATAAAGTACGAGTATGTAAAGTGCGAGAGTAATAATTGCAGCGAGTGGCCCAATCCTTTTTAGCACAAAGGACAAGCCGGTTTGTTTACTTATAATGACCAAACGTTCTCGAGGACACACGGGATTTTAGTCTAGTGCTTTCGCTACATACGGCTAAATAATCTTCATTGTTGTGATAAGTGTTGTGTGGGTGAACCTATGCTAATGTACCGCCCTTCCTAGGACTAATACATACTTGTGATTATACCCCTTGCAAGCATCCGCAACTACAAGAAAGTAATTAAGAAATAAATCTAACCACAGCCTTAAACTGCGAAATCCTGCGATCCCTCCTCGCATCGATATACCAACGGGGGTTTAGGTTTCGTCACTCCGGCAACCCCGCAATTGGCAAACGAATACAAGATGCATTCCCCTAGGCCCATAAATGGTGAAGTGTCATGTAGTCGACGTTCACATGACACCACTAGAAGAATAACACCACAACTTAAATATCACACCATTGAATATTACTCATCCATAGTTCACTACTAACATTTAGACTTCACCCATGTCCTCAAGAACTAAACGAACTACTCACGAGACATCATACGGAACATGATCAGAGGTGATATGATGATGAATAACAATCTGAACATAAACTTGGTTCAATGGTTTCACTCAATAGCATCAACAACAAGTAGAGATCGATACCGGGAGAGTTTCCCCTATCAAACAATCAAGATCAAACCCAAATTGCTACAGCGGTGATGGTGTCCAGCGGTGATGACGGCGGTGATGATGGTGGAGATGATGATGATGGCGATGGCGATGATGTCCAGCTCGATGACGGTGACGATGGCGTCGATTTCCCCCTCCCGGAGGGAATTTCCCCGGCGGATTCCCCGCCCGCCGGAGAGCTCTTTTCTCTCTCGGTGTTCTCCGCCCCGCAGAGGCGGCTGTAACTCTTCGCGAGGTACCCTCTGTGGCTTAGGTCTTCGGGACGAAGGGTTTGGCGAAGAAAAGGAGGCGAAAGGGGCCGTGGGCCCTCCACACCACATGGCGGCGCGGCCGGGGCTCGGGCCGCGCCGCCCTAGGGTGTGGGCCCACCCCGGCTGCTCCCGGCTCCTCCTTCCGGCTTCCTTCGTCATCTTGAAAAATAGGATTTTTGGTATAATTTCCTTCCGGAGTTGATCTTCCGAAATATTGCGTTCGACGGTGCTTTTTCCAGCGTGAATCCCGGCTCCGGTGTTCGATCCTCCAATAATGATGAAACATGCAAAATAGATGAAATAACATAAGTATTGTGTCCCAATATGAAATATATCAATGAATAACAACAAATTATGATATAAAATAGTGATGCAAATTGGACGTATCAACTCCCCCCAAGCTTAGACTTCGCTTGTCCCCAAGCGAAACTGAGCTCAATAGGCATGACCACATGTTTATGGAGTGAAGAGTCGATAAATAAAATACGGACAAGAAGCATCATATTCATTCACACAGGACATTATAGTAAACAACCTCTTATAACTCATATTGAAACAAGTATAGGGTAATCACAAGTAAAGGTGCATGAGAAATCATGATTGGTGATGGCAAACTTCGTTCTTGGTCAGAGAACAATTAACAGATTATATTTATCTCATTGAGCAGCGCTCTCATGTTAGAGTTTATAAGGCACAACTTGCATACTCAATCGTAATGGTCTTCTCATAATCATTGATAACTTGCAAAGCTATATTCATTCAGATAAAACTTGTACTAAACAAAGAAGAATAAAAGACATGATGTAGCAAGTCACAATATAATGGTTTGATCACAACTACTCAAATGCTTGCTTGAGATGGAGGGAAATAGGTTTACTGACTCAACATAAGGTAAAAGACAGGCCCTTCGCAGAGGGAAACAGGGATTAAATCATGTGCTAGAGCTTTTTCAATTTTGCAATCATATAAAGAGAATAAAAGTAACATTTTGAGAGGTGTTTGTTGTTGTCAACGACTGGTAGCGGGTACTCTAACCCCCTTGCCAGACAACCTCCTAAGAGCGGCTCCCATATTATTTTCATTTTGCGTAGCACTCCTTCCAACCTTTCTTTCACAAACCATGGCTAACCGAATCCTCGGGTGCCTGCCAACAATCTCATACCATGAAGGAGTGCCTTTTTATTTTAGCTTTATTATGATGATGACACTCCTCCCAACCTTTGCTTACACAAGCCATGGCTAACCGAATCCTTCGGGTGCCGTCCATCAATCACATACCATGGAGGAGTGTCTATTTAATTTAATTAATTTGGGACTGGGAATCCCATTGCCAGCTCTTTTTGCAAAGTTATTGGATAAGCGGATGAAGCCACTAGTCCATTGGTGAAAGTTGCCCAACAAGATTGAAAGATAAAACACCACATACTTCCTCATGAGCTATGAAACATGGGCACAAATAAGAGATACTAAATTTTGAATTGTTTAAAGGTAGCACATGAAGTATTTACTTGGAATGGCAGAAAATACCATGTAGTAGGTAGGTATGGTGGACACAAATGGCATAGGTTTGGGTTAAGGTTTGGATGCACGAGAAGTATTCCCTCTCAGTACGGGTCTTTGGCTAGCAAGGTTAATTAGCAAGCATAAGAGTCGAGGGAAACAAACTAATATACATGTGATAGAAACAATCATGCATCTTCCTTGTAAGCACAAACAATTTTACTTCGAATAGTAAGCTATGAGCTAACAAGAAAGACAATGAAACATCTACAGGTATTTCTCTTTTCTATTTAAACCTTAAAGTGTTGTTGCTATTGACCCATGCTAAGTTTGCCAAAACCAAATAGATTTATTCAATGCTCCCAAAGTGATACCAATACTAACAACAAGGTGAATCATATAGTAGAGATTGCAAACTAAAATAAGATGTGCGATATGTAAATGATAAGACTTCTCATTAATATTCCATAACGATAACTCACACCAAGGGATACATAGACAACCAACTAAAGGAGAGATACTTCCAAACGCAACCCATCTTATATGATAACTTCCCTATTCATGATATGACACTACTTGACAATAAAAGTAAAAGGTAGTGATAATGTGATACCGCGGCACTCCCCCAAGCTTGGAACAAACCAAGGGGATGCCAATACCGATGATGAATTACTCCTGCGGTGATGGTGGTGATGAATTCCTCCCGAGCTTCTTAATAAGCTCCTTCGTCTTCAGTTTCTCAGCTTGATAATTCTGCACTAAGATTCGAAGAGATTCATTGTTATCCGAAGTTGGCGATGACGACCTTGTGACGCGAATCGAGTGGTATTCAATCAATCTTCGGAGACGGCAGTTCTCCTCCTGGAGTATCTCCACTTCTCTTCTCGGAGCCCGATATTGATCACAAAACTCATCGGTAACCCGTAGAACTTCTTCCATCATGGGGAAGGAGTCGAGGCTAAGAGCGGGTGGTAAAGGTCCCTGCAGGTTATGAGAAAAAGAACGTCGAGTGTCAACAGATCCCACCAAGATTTGCTTGCTCCCTCCAGCTTGCTGATCTTGTCTTGATTGCACCTCCTTCACTTCTTCCTCCGAAAGCCCCTTGCCCTTGTCGTTGGAGGCCATGGTGCTTCTAAACCGAAAGCAGATCCTGGCAGAAACAGCTCGAAACAAAACACGTCGAAAACACGATATACGGACCTCCAGGGGTCCGGGGGATTATATAGTAAAAAATTTCTCGTCAAAAGGAAAGCACCAGATCGAACCAGAGTCGGAAAGGGGCGACGAGGCGGCCAGACTATAGGTCGGCGCGGGCCCAGGCTTGGCCGCGCCGGCCTATGGTGCCGCGCCCTCGTGCGTCCTTTCCACTCCGTTTCAAACTCGTAATTTCTCATATTTTCTAAAAACAGCAAAAATATAGTTCGGAAAGTAAATTGCGTACTTTTCATTACCATGGCTCTTACCTATTCAAAGTCGAGTTCTGGCGGACTGTCAATTTGTCCTTTGATGAAATCTTCCGGTGTTTCCACTTGAATAATATCAACATCAACATTATAAGAATCACCCGAGATATAATGCTTGAGTCTTTGTCCATTCACCACTTGCGTAGCATTGCCTTGGAGAGAGCTAATTTTGATTGCTCCCGAACGATACACCTCCTCGACAACATATGGTCCTTCCCATTTCGAGAGTAATTTCCCCGCAAAGAATCCGAGACGAGACCGATACAATAGGACTTTATCCCCAATATTAAATTCTCTTTTGATAATCCTCCTATCATGCCATTTTTTAACTTTCTCTTTAAAGAGTTTAGCATTTTCATAAGCTTCACTTCTCCATTCATCTAGAGAACTTAATTGCAACAACCTCTTATCACCGGCAAGTTTAGGATCTTTATTTAATTCTCTAACGACCTCAATAAGCTTTGTGCTCTAGTTCTAAAGGTAAATGACAAGCTTTCCCATAAACCATTTTATAAGGTGACATTCCCATGGGATTTTTATAAGCAGTTCTATAAGCCCAAAGTGCATCCTTCAATTTACTAGCCCAATTCTTTCTAGTTTTATTAACGGTCTTTCCCAAAATAGATTTAATCTCTCTATTTGATAATTCTACTTGACCACTAGTTTGAGGATGATAAGCAGAAGCGATTCTATGATTAATACCATACCTAGCAAGAGTTTTTCTAAATCCTCCATGAATAAAATGAGAACCTCCATCAGTCATAATATATCTAGGCACTCCAAATCTAGGAAAAATAATATCTAAGAGCATTCTTAAAGAGGTCTCACCATCAGCACTTTTTGTAGGTATAGCTTCCACCCATTTAGTAACATAATCAACAGCAACAAGTATATGAGTGTTACCTTCCGAAGACGGAAAAGGTCCCATGAAGTCAAATCCCCAACAATCAAACGGTTCAATAACAAGAGTATAATTCATAGGCATTTCATTACGTCTGGAGATATTACCAACCCTTTGGCATTCATCACAAGATAAAATAAACTTTCTCGCATCCTTGAAGAGAGTTGGCCAATAAAAACCTGATTGTAGAACCTTTTGCGCGGTTCTTTCTCCAGACGTGATGTCCTCCATAAGCACTACCATGACATTTACTCAATATTTCTTGTTGTTCATACTCGTGAACACATCTTCGCATAATACCATCCACTCCTTCTTTATATAAGTGTGGGTCATCCCGAAATAATGCCTCAAATCATAAAAGAATTTCCTCCTTTGCTGAGCTGAAAAGGTTGGAGGCAAGTACTTGGAAACAATAAAGTTAGCATAATCAAGCATACCAAGGATCTGTCTCGCGAGCTCACCTTTATTACAGCCAATTGTTCATTTGGAAAACTATCATTAACGAGAACAGGATCATAAGCAATATTTTCCAATCTAGACAAATTATCAAGCAACAGGATTATCAGCACCTTTCCTATCTACAATATGTAAATCAAATTCTTGCAAAAGAAGTACCCATCTAATAAGCCTCGGCTTAGCATCTTTCTTTGTCATTAGGTATCTAATTGCAGCATGATCAGTATGAATAGTAACTTTTGAATCAACAATATAAGATCTAAATTTATCACAAGCAAAAACTACAGCTAATAATTCCTTTTCAGTTGTAGCATAATTTCTTTGAGCAAGATCAAGAGTTTTACTAGCATAATGAATAACATTCAGTTTTTTATCCACTCGCTGTCCAAGAACAGCGCCTACAAAGAAAATTACTAGCATCACACATAATTTCAAAGGGTAAATTCCAATCGTGGGTTCAACTATAGGAGCAGCTTGTTAAGGCTTTCTTAAGAGTTTCAAAAGCTTCCTTACAATCATCATCAAAAACAAATGGTACATCTTTTTGAAGAAGATTAGTAAGAGGCTTTGAAATCTTGGAGAAATCTTTAATAAATCTCCTATAAAACCCAAGCATGACCAAGAACACTACGAATACCTTTAACGTCCCTCGGATAGGGCATCTTCTCAATTGCTTCAACTTTAGCTCTATCAACTTCAATACCTCTCTCGAAATTTTATGTCCCAATACAATTCCTTCATTAACCATAAAGTGGCATTTCTCCCAATTAAGAACAAGGTTAGTTTCTTCACATCTCTCGCAAAACTTTATCAAGGTTTCGCAAGCAACTATCAAAAGAATTCCCATAGACGGAAAAATCATCCATGAATACCTCTACAATACTTTCACAAAAACCATGAAAAATAGCAGACATGCATCTTTGAAAAGTAGCAGGAGCATTACATAAACCAAAAGGCATGCGTCTATAAGCATAAGTTCCATAAGGACAAGTAAAGGTGGTTTTCTCTTGATCTTTAGCTTTAACAAGCAATTTGTGAAAACCCGTAATAACCATCAAGAAAGCAAAAATGAGTATTTTTAGACAATCTTTCTAGCATTTGATCAATAAATGGTAAAGGGTAATGATCTTTCTTAGTAACTTTATTAACTTTTCGAAAATCAATGCACATTCTATACCCTACAACTACTCTTTGAGGAATGAGCTCATCATTATCATTAGGCACAACAGTCATACCTCCTTTCTTGGGAACGCAAAGGCACAGGACTAACCCATCTACTATCAGCAATAGGATATATAATACCAGCTTCAAGGAGTCGTAATACCTCATTCCTTACCATAATACCTCATTCCTTACCACTTCCTTCATCTTTGGAATTAGACGACGCTGAGGTTCAACAACAGGCTTTGCATCATCTTCCATATTAATAGCATGTTGGCAAATAGAAGGAGAAATCCCCTTCAAATCATCAAGAGTGTAGCCAATTGCGCCTCGGTGCTTCTTCAATATTTCCAATAACCTTTCTTCCTCAATCTCTGAAAGCTTAGAACTAATAATAACAGGATATATTTTCTTATCATCAATATGAGCATATTTAAGATTATCGAGTAAAGGCTTTAAATCAAAAACAGGATCTTCCTTTGGTGGCGGTGTTGTACCCAAATCTTCCACCGGTAAGTCATGCTTGAGAATAGGTTGGCGAAGAAAAATTTCCTCAAGCTCATCTCTTTCTTTCCTAAAAATTTTCGCTCTCGCTATCCTCCAAATGTTGCCGCAAAGGATTATTAGGAACAAGAACAATAGATGCACATTGCTCCATTTTAATATCATTACTAGGCAAATCAGCTTTATAAGGAGTTTTAGTAAATTTAGAGAAGTTAAACTCATAAGATTCACCAGCAAATTTAGTCAAAATTTTCTCTTTCTTGCAATCTATAATAGCTCCACAAGTATTTAGAAAAGGTCTACCAAAAATAATAGGACAATAATCACTAGCAGCAGAACCAAGTACCAAAAAGTCAGCAGGATATTTAATCTTACCGCATAAAACTTCCACATCTCGAACAATACCAATTGGAGAAATAGTTTCTCTATTAGCCAGCTGAATAACCACATCAATATCTTCAAGTTCACAAGAATCAATTTCGTGCATAATCTCCATGTAAAGCTCATACGGAATAGCACTAACACTTGCACCAATATCACATAATCCATAATAGCAATGATCACCAATTCTAACAGATAGCATAGGAACACTAGCTTGTTTGGGTTTATTAGGATGTGAAACAATATTAGAAGCGTCTTCACTAGAAAATAATATGACCATCCTCCACATTTTCGATCACAAGAT
Organism: Lolium rigidum; assembly: GCF_022539505.1. NCBI lineage: Eukaryota > Viridiplantae > Streptophyta > Magnoliopsida > Poales > Poaceae > Lolium > Lolium rigidum. The sequence goes on along the minus strand of NC_061508.1, from coordinate 236,670,942 downwards.
CTTTAATTATTGCAACAGCAAGTTCAACTTTTATTTGTTCTTCAGGTTCTACAGGTTTCTTTTCACTTTTATGAACCGCACTATTTATAACAGAGTACTCCTTCATTTTAGCAGGGAAAGGAGTTTTTTCAATATAAGCTTCAGGAATAACATGATCAGCAGTTTCAACTACAACACATTTATTAATAGATGAATCAATTTTATCTTTATATGGTTCATGATACTTATCAAAGTTCTTCTTTGGCAATTCATAATGAGAGGCAAAAGCTTTATAAAGATTTACAGACAACTTGAGAATCAAGACCATATGTAGCACTCATATTACGAAATTTATCGAGTATCCATAAAAGCTTCAATGCATTTATAATCATAAATTATACCCGATTCTCTATCCTTGTCGTTCTCCCATCCTTCGAGTATTTTCTTGGATTCGATCAAGAAGGTCCCTTTTAAACTCTTCTTTGTTGCGTGTAAATGATCCAGTAACAAGAAGTATCCAGCAAGGTCTTGTCTTGAAAAGAAAGTCTTGCATAGAAATTATCAATAATAACATTACCAGGAAGCTCATGAATGGGGCATTTGAGCATTAAAGACTTCAATCTCCCCCAAGCTTGGGCAATACTCTCTCCATCATGAGGCCAAAAATTATATATGCGATTCCGATCCTTATGAATTTCACTTGGAGGATAGAACTTAGAATAAAACCGGGGCACAATATCATTCCATTCAAGAGAATCCCCATTATCCAAGTAATTTATACCAATGCGCCGCCTTACCGTACAGCGACAAAGAGAATAGTTTCTTTCTCACTTCATCCATAGCAATACCTGCACATTTGAATAAACCGCATAATTCATGCAAAAACAGTAAATGATCACCGGGGTGGACAGTTCCATCCCCTTCATAGCGGTTATCCATAACACGTTCAATAATTTTCATAGGTATTTTATATGGTATTACTTCCTCACTCGGCGCTTCATCCACTACCGTTGCAGTAGTAGTAGATTTTCCAAATAAAAATTGAAGAGAAGATCTCTCCATAATGACTTATAGCAGACGAGCAGAAATAAAATCAGCACAACAAGAAAGGTTTTCCTTACCAATTCCACTTACCAATAGCGCTTCACTCCCCGGCAACGGCGCCGGAAAATAGTCTTGATGACCCACAAGTATAGGGGGTGTATCGTAGTATCTTCGATAAGTAAGAATGTCGATCCCAACGAGGAGCAGAAGGTGTTGACAAGCAGTTTCGATGAAGGATTCACCGTAAATGCTCACGGACAAGTATTCGGGGGTTTTGATGTAACAGTTGAATAAAGTACGAGTATGTAAAGTGCGAGAGTAATAATTGCAGCGAGTGGCCCAATCCTTTTTAGCACAAAGGACAAGCCGGTTTGTTTACTTATAATGACCAAACGTTCTCGAGGACACACGGGATTTTAGTCTAGTGCTTTCGCTACATACGGCTAAATAATCTTCATTGTTGTGATAAGTGTTGTGTGGGTGAACCTATGCTAATGTACCGCCCTTCCTAGGACTAATACATACTTGTGATTATACCCCTTGCAAGCATCCGCAACTACAAGAAAGTAATTAAGAAATAAATCTAACCACAGCCTTAAACTCTGAAATCCTGCGATCCCTCCTGCATCGATATACCAACGGGGGTTTAGGTTTCTGTCACTCCGGCAACCCCGCAATTGGCAAACGAATACAAGATGCATTCCCCTAGGCCCATAAATGGTGAAGTGTCATGTAGTCGACGTTCACATGACACCACTAGAAGAATAACACCACAACTTAAATATCACACCATTGAATATTACTCATCCATAGTTCACTACTAACATTTAGACTTCACCCATGTCCTCAAGAACTAAACGAACTACTCACGAGACATCATACGGAACATGATCAGAGGTGATATGATGATGAATAACAATCTGAACATAAACTTGGTTCAATGGTTTCACTCAATAGCATCAACAACAAGTAGAGATCGATACCGGGAGAGTTTCCCCTATCAAACAATCAAGATCAAACCCAAATTGCTACGGCGGTGACGGTGTCTAGCGGTGATGACGGCGGTGATGATGGTGGAGATGATGATGATGGCGATGGCGATGATGTCCAGCTCGATGACGGTGACGATGGCGTCGATTTCCCCCTCCCGGAGGGAATTTCCCCGGCGGATTCCTGCCCGCCGGAGAGCTCTTTCTCTCTCGGTGTTCTCCGCCCCGCGAGGCGGCTGTAACTCTTCGCGAGGTACCCTCTGTGGCTTAGGTCTTCGGGACGAAGGGTTTGGCGAAGAAAAGGAGGCGAAAGGGGCCGTGGGCCCTCCACACCACATGGCGGCGCGGCCAGGGCCTGGGCCGCGCCGCCCTAGGGTGTGGGCCCACCCTGGCTGCTCCTGGCTCCTCCTTCTGGCTTCCTTCGTCATCTTGAAAAATAGGATTTTTGGTATAATTTCCTTCCGAGTTGATCTTCCGAAATATTGCGTTCGACGGTGCTTTTTCCAGCAGAATCTCGGCTCCGGTGTTCGATCCTCCAATAATGATGAAACATGCAAAATAGATGAAATAACATAAGTATTGTGTCCCAATATGAAATATATCAATGAATAACAGCAAATTATGATATAAAATAGTGATGCAAATTGGACGTATCAGCGTGATAAATCCCGGTCGCGAAGAGGACCGTCTTTGCGAGCGTGACCCGCCCCGAGCGCGCGATATTTTTCCCCATCCAACCAGGAAGCTTTCCCGCGATCTTGTCGATGAGGGGTTGTAGGTCCACTTTTCGAAGGCGACGGAAATGCAGGGGGAGGCCAAGGTATTTCCCGGGGAAGGTGGCAATCTTGGCGGGGAAATCGGCGAGGATATCGGCAAGATCAACCTCATCACAGCGCACCGGGAAGACCTCCGTCTTGATCATGTTGGTGATGAGGCCGCTCGCCTGGCCGAAGCAGTGGAGGATGGAGGAAATGGCCTGGAGCTCGTCTTTGAGGGGATTGACAAAAATCCCCGCGTCATCGGCGTAGAGCGAGATGCGGAAACGGGTGATCCGCGAGCGGATGGGCCTCAGGATGCCATGGAGGGTAGCCTTGGAAAGGATGCGCTGTAGGGGGTCGATGGCAAGGATGAAGAGCATAGGCGACAAAGGGCCGCCTTGTCGAAGACCCCTCTTATGGCAGAAAGGGCGGCCGGTGTCTCCATTCAGGAGCACCTGGATGTGGCAGAGGCCAGCGAGAGGCAGATCCAGTCTCTCCAAGCTTGCCCAAAGCCCAAGGCCGTAAGGACCTCGAGAAGGTAGGCCCACCCTACCGAGTCGAACGCCTTGGAGATGTCGAGCTTAAGGAAGAGGCATGGGGTTCTCGAGGAGTGAAGTTCCTTGATGAGGTTCTGGACGTGTAAGAAGTTGTCATGAATGCTCCTTTTCTTCACGAAAGCGCTCTGGCATTTGGAGACAATGTCGGGCAGAATGGGCGCAAGGCGGTTGGCCAGAAGCTTTGTGTTGTATCAATTGAGTAATTGTCAGTGATATGTTCAATATTACAAAACCATGTGGTGCGGTTTTGTTTGCAGGTTGAAAAAACGACACGCAGCCCACGCCTTAAATGGGTGTTGCGCGTCCTTTTTTCAGTCCGCAAAACACGTTTGGGATGGCCTCCAAACATGTACTCCCTCCGTCCATAAATAGATGCCTTTAGTTTGTTAAATTTTGATGTATCTAGACACTATTTAGTTACTAGATACATCTAGTATTTAACAAATCTAAGACATCTATTTATAGACAGAGGTAGTATTTAGGTTTGCGGTGTCTAGATGTATAATAGAGGGCATCAAGTGGAGATGCTCTTACATATAGGGGTAATCAAGATTTAGGCAATCTTTTGATGCTGAATGATCAAATGAACTAGGTTGGTCAATTTGGCAAGGATCTAACGAAACCAAAATTTGGATAGTTTGGACTGTCAGAGACTCCGTGCCTCCGCTTTAAGCCTCCTTTCCAGCCGCCAAGGGCCGTACTTTTCCCGTGCACACACTCAGCATTCAGTCAGTCACACGCTCTAGCACCGTCCGGCGCTTATTAGACACCCACGGCTAGCTAAGCAGCATCGTCCCATCCATATTCGTAGCCATACACTGCCCGTCCGAGAAAGATCGAGTGCGCTTTCTCCTCCTGCCCGGCCTCGTCGTCGTACGTCGCGCGCGCGCTTAGCTTCCCGCCACCAGTATGACGGCGCCCATGGAGCGGCACCACTCCATCGACGCGCAGCTCCGCCTCCTCGCCCCCGGCAAGGTCTCCGAGGACGACAAGCTCATCGAGTACGACGCCCTCCTCGTCGACCGCTTCCTCGACATCCTCCAGGACCTCCACGGCCCTCACCTGCGCGAATTCGTAAGGGCCGATTCTTAATTAGTGAAGTTCTTTTCCTTCCCGAGCATGAAAGCTTGACCTGGCCGGCCAATGCTTGCCGACGATGTCGTGCTGCAGGTGCAGGATTGCTACGAGCTGTCGGCGGAGTACGAGGGCGACCGCGACGCGGCGCGGCTGGAGGAGCTGGGCGGCAGGCTGACGGGGCTGGCCCCCGCCGACGCCATCGTGGTGGCCAGCTCCTTCTCCCACATGCTCAACCTGGCCAACCTCGCCGAGGAGGTGCAGATCGCCAACCGCCGTAGGAACAAGCTCAAGCGCGGGGACTTCGCGGACGAGGCCTCCGCCACCACCGAGTCCGACATCGAGGAGACGCTCAAGAGGCTCGTGTCCGAGCTCGGCAAGTCCCGCGAGGAGGTCTTCGACGCGCTCAAGAACCAGACCGTCGACCTCGTCTTCACAGCCCACCCCACGCAGTCCATCCGGAGGTCGCTCCTCCAGAAGCACGGCAGGTACCCTTCGAAATTGCACCACTCAGAATCAGCTCTGTTCCTCCAAATTTTTGTTGCATTTCGCGGCTTATCGGAGGAGTACGTCATTCTTCTGGTTTTGTTGTTGTTTGAGCACCGCAGGATACGGAATTGTCTGAGGCAGCTGTACGCCAAGGACATCACGGCCGACGACAAGCAGGAGCTCGACGAGGCTCTTCAGAGAGAGGTATGTGGCGTTCCACTCATCCATATCTATCTATCTATCTATCTATATATGTACGTATGGATGAATCTGAGACATTTTAGCACAGTATGTAGTAGCAGAACCCTGAATGTTACAATTTCTGCTCACTGCTATGATTTGGGATCCTTAATTTGGATCCACCAAACCAAAGCTATTTCAGGCATATCCTTATTGTTGTTGTTTGTGGCGAACCATATACTGTGCTGTCAACTTGAGTTCTTGGTGAATATCTTAACATGGTGACATGTTGGACTTGTCCTTTGTAGCAATTCCTCAGTTGTCTCCTGCCAGATATAGTAACCCGATCTCTGGGTGAAATATTTGGGTGAATATTCTGATGTCTTTTTAACTTAGATGTCATTAAAATAGCCGGCTATAGCCTTTTGCTGCATGGTACGGCTAATAGCAATAGCCGGTTAAAAGGTGTAAAATCCCTTAAATAGCCGGCTATAGCCAGGCTATAGCCTCGCTATAGCTGTTTTGGGAGGTCGGGAGGTCGCGGCTATATTCTATAGCTGACTATTTTAAACTTTGCACATTCATTTATTGATTCATAATCAAAATGTGCGGACACGTGGCACCTGTGCGGGACCGAAAATACTTGAGTATACACACTATAAATTATATTAGCAACGTTTCTCTAATATTTAATCGACTAAGAATTAGCTTAGTTGGTAGTCGATTACCATACCATCAGATTGCATTGTGGTTCGTGCTAGCTAAATTGCAACATTAGTTGCATCCGAGATTTTTATGGTTGCACACGAGGTTGCAAGTGAGATTCCACTACTTACAACATGGTTTGCAACCAAGAAAAATAATCTAAACCGTTAAGTTGGCTTAAAATTCATAAGAGATCATCTTTTAGCTAAGGGAAGACACCATTCTCTTCCTCCATTGTCTCTCCGCCAACTAAGCAAAAATTGTCAAGCCTATTGATGTGGAAGATGGCTTTGCCACGTTGGATTTTAGCTTAATTGTCTTAAGCTATGATCTCTCAAAAGAAAAGATAAAGCTATTTCTCTACTGTACCTATGTCTTGCATTGCCAACGTAGCTTTATACTAATATCTATTAATTTACATTAACTGTTTGGGACGACAATAAGGAATAACACATTGTATTGATTCTATTTATTGTATTCTTTAGATGATGTGAGGGGTTAAGGTAAGACACGTCTTCTATACCATTTTACAAGCCCTATGAACACTCTCAAGCGTACATATATAACGTAATACATATAATTAAGAGGTTATAATTATGAAGGTGATTCACCAGTAAGAAAAATATAAGAGTGAATGGATAAGGCATAATATTTATTCACGATCATTCTATGAGTAATTATAAAATCATATTGAAGATTACAGATGAATTCTAATTCACACTTTTTATATTGGTATAATAATATAGAAAATGTAAATTCTTATGAGATTAAGTGACATATCTCTGATTTCATCTATGTTGGGGCCATATTAAACATGCATATTTTCCGTAAAATCGTAAAATTAGCAGTTTTAATAGACTTTACGGAAGCAAACATGTTTTATGAGTTAGAATACTAAATAGAGTAACAACTCTACAAATGCACATTATATTAACAAAAAGGCACCCCTTTACTGTGTTTTCCTCTTACTGAACCACACACAGAATTTTTATGATATTTACCAAGCATTTATATGTAAGCTTCCCAAACGTGGAGATTTTGGATGGTCGTGGATGTCCTGGTATTATCAAACGAGCCATCACTGTTTAATTCGTGTTTCTTTGGAGTTCCAACCTACAAGTGTACATAGGGTCAGTCCATAGATTTCAGGGCCCTAGAGCGACACAACATTATGGGCCCATTATTCACAATGGCGAAGCTTTCCTTGGGTAGGAGGCCATGCCCCTCTACTCTAGAAATATCCTTAGATATATCTACTTATACAAAATTCTAAATGGTACTCAAAGTTCAAGCATGATTGGTGTTTAGGCCCCTTAACAATCTTCATCAAGCTTGCAACTTTGGTCACACACAAAATACTTAAAAAATATTAGTATGCTGCAAGATAAATATTAGGGTAATGCACTAGAAAACTAAATAACATTTACATTTGAAATATCCATGGTCTTCAGAATCTCGGTGAAAACATTTGAAACTATTTATTTATATTGATCGAGCTAACTATATTCCATGATTCCTACTTCTACCAATAGCTATTTGTGCACATGCGTATATACATATGTATTTATAGAGTTAATCATAGAAAATTATGAGTGTCGGTGTTCTCCTACAGATTTGGGAAGGCTAGAGAGGGTCATCAGAGAAGTTATTTAGAAATATTATAGTATTTTTTCTGTTAAAAAGACTCGGAGTATAGACATAGTAAGATGCAGCTTTGTGTCAAAAAAAAAAAAGATGCAGCTTCGGTCTTCCATATTTTCTAAAATTATTCTAAACCGTATGACCTAGAGATTAAATGTTAAAATATTTACTTTGGTAAGAGGAGTCAGAATAGAGGCACGCTAAGCTGCAGCTTAAGACACATATATTTTCTAATAAAATATAAATACAAATACACTACATATGCAAACAACTCTTGCGTCCAGCCCCAATAGGTACTAAGGGCCCGGGGCACGCACACCTCTTCCCGACCCTATGGGCCGGCCTTGCATGTACATAATCCCAAGAGAAGATTTGGTGTACCATGCTCATGGTTTTTATAATATTTAAAATTATATTTCAATGTTTTAAAATTATAAATTTTATTTCATGTATAAACACATGTTCTGAATACTCGTGCAAAGTGTCGGTATACATTTCATTATATTTCGAGCTATGGAAAAATAACAAATTAAATATTTATTAGAAATTTATCTTTTTTATATAGCTCAAAATATGCATATGCATATACACATTTAATTTCAAATTATTTAGGATCACACAAATATAGTTTTCAAATACCAGGATCACTAGTACTGGTGTACCGAAGAAACGTTTTGTTCTCACCTATATAAAGCCGAATGTGTACATGTACACTTCGATTCTGTCTCCCTCGAGAACCAACCTGTGGTTGAGTGGTTAGGAGGGCAGTGGCACCTCCAACCCATCAGAGTTCAAACTCCAGGTTGACACTTTGGTGTCTCATTAAAGGTGGAATATTCTTTAGTTGGAGGCGACGTTCACGTCGACAACGAGACGCCTGTGGTGACTTCGTAAATCTCTAGACCCATCGGATATAGTTTCTTGGACGCAGTTTCTCGGAGGTGCTCGACTGCTCGTAGGGGTAAGGTGTGCGTGCGTTCATAGGGATGAATGTATGTGCTTTTATGTAAGTGTTTACGTTTGTACTGTGTTTTACAAAAAAAAGATTTTGTCTCTCTCCCCAACCACATCGAAGGCAGCCATCATCCTTCCACACATCCGGGTAGGGGAGAAGGTCACCATGAGCACCCGCTTTCTCCGCGAGCTGCTCCCCTAATCACTCTCCCGGTGGCCGCCTCATATTGTTTGGTGGTCTGACATGTAGGAAGCACCGCGGCGACATGGGGCCTGTTCTCTTGGCTTGGATTTTTTCGGATAAATATCATATATTAGTATCGCGGCGATACCAATTACACCCAGCCTCTGCGACAACGTCATATCCTAATGGTATAAAGAATACACATAGCCAAAAAACAGGAGAATACAAAAAAAAGTCCCGCTATAGAGTTTCATTTTTTGAAACAGCAACACTGACACCATCAAAACAACACCATAAGATCAGCTTCTGCATAAGCGACGTTTCTAAGAAAGAAACAATGCACAAACATTATCGTGCCTCATATATCTTAGGTTTTCACCTGAAAAAAATTCTCACTCGGAAAACAATGTCTTCAACAAGAACATTGCCGAACACAATCAATTAAGCTTAGAACTTAGATCTTCACCCCGAAAGATAATACTCTGAACTTCTCCTGTGCAGTTACCCCCACATGCAAGTTGTTGTTTCAAGTCACGAAACACCTAACCAATTCCACCTCGCTACCAAGATCCGACCACCATTGCTATTCCACCGATCTCGGCTTTCATGATCTTCTCCGCCAGCACCATGGAAAGAAAATAACTCCATAATATTACTGCCGGCAGAGCTCAGAAGCGCTCCCTTTGAAACCAAACGGTGAGATAAAAATATGGATTTGCACAACCGAAACCACCAAATCTAACAATTTTTAGGTATTAATAGCACAATAAATTTCACCGGCAGATCGACAACTTGGTGGGAGAAGGAATCCGAGAACCGTCACCTTTATTCATATAGAATGCCAACGGCGCCGACTATCCCAGGTCGGCCGAGACAATGCGAGAGATACCAGGCAGAGAAGCCCTCGCCTGAGTAGCGCCCTGCAGTCCAGCAGCGGGCCCTCCACCGTCGACAGCCAAGACCGCGGACCGATCTAGGGCTATGCCCAATCCCCCTGCACCTCGGTCGCCAGCACGGCGCGCCACCAGTGGCAACCACCATCGCCACCTCGACGCCATGACTCCGCCTGGATTGCTTCGCCACAGACGAGCCTCCCGCCGCCGCCCCAGCAGCACGTGCAGCCGTCCCCGGCGATCACCGACCCCAGACCACCGTTTGGCGGCTGGGCCAGCCACCACCGTGGCCGAGGCCGGTGGCAGTGGCAGCGAGGACGGCCGGGATCGGCCGGTTGCTGGCGGCGCGCAGCCTGAGGGGAAAAGTTTTCTTAACCTCTTGTCGTCTCTGATATGGCTTGGATTTAGCCTCATGCTTGGAACCGAATGGTTCTTGCCAGGATTTGGAGGCCAATTCGATCTTCCAGTGTTTGTTCCCGATCTGGAGCTCCACCGGACTGGCTTCATATTTTTAGATGCGTGGTGCTAGGTTTAAACGTAATTTTTACATGTCCCAGATCCATTATTTCAGACTCTCTTTGTCGATTTGCTTCTGGGAAGAGAGAGGCTGTGGTTGCGATTTGGGAACAAGATAAAGAAGAAGCACAGGAGGTCGTTTTGGCAATATCTAAAACCGACTGCATAGATCTTAAAGTAAAACTGTAAGCCTGAGATAAGCCTGGGACGCCCACATATATGTAGACTTTGTTTTTCGCAAGTTTCCTCGATATAAATATGCTAGAACTTCGAATCCTTTCAATTCCTTATATTCGGTTAACATCTCGTGAGAACCGTAGAATGAAATGGCTGCAATAACTTGACATTTATCTTTTTCTATATCACTCATGTTGGCTAATTTAAGTCAGTTGTGATGCCTTTTGCCTGTTCCTCGCAGATTCAAGCTGCTTTTCGAACTGATGAAATACGGAGAACACAGCCCACTCCACAGGATGAAATGCGTGCCGGGATGAGTTACTTCCACGAAACAATATGGAAGGGTGTTCCGAAGTTTTTGCGTCGCGTGGACACAGCTCTTAAGAATATCGGAATTGATGAGCGTCTTCCATACAATGCTCCTCTCATTCAGTTCTCGTCTTGGATGGGTGGTGACCGTGATGGTAAATTCTCTTTCCATATGATGTTCCTTGTACAGTACATAAGTGGTGCTTAGGAAGATAAATAAGTTCGCATGACTAGAGAAACTAAATAGTGAGTGAAATTTCTTTTGTGAATGCAAGGTAACTTTGATGACAATTGGTGCCGTTGTATATTGTAATAGCATATCTTTTAGATTAATTATGTAATAGCTGGTTCCTTTTTTATATAATTGTAGTTGAGAGGGAAACTCAGTTCTTATATCCAAAATGCATTACGAATTATTACCGATCAACATTTTTTAGTATTCGTTCTAGTCTTGGTAACACCTATTCTTTGAAACTCTGTCCCTGGCTATACAGGAAATCCCAGAGTTACACCAGAGGTGACAAGGGATGTATGCCTGTTGGCCAGAATGACGGCGGCAAATTTGCACTTCTCTCAGATAGAGGAGCTCATGTTTGAGGTATTGCTTGAAAGAGTCGCCACTCCCATTGTTGTTTTCCCTTGTTAGTTTCCTCTGTTCATAGGTCTTCCATATTAATTGGGTCTAGTACATTTGGTAGCTCTCAATGTGGCGATGCAACGATGAACTTCGAGTCCGAGCTGAGGAATTGCACCGTACTTCGAGGAAAGCTGAAAAACATTACATCGGTACGTTGGAGTTTTTTTTTTTCTCTTGTATCCATTAATTCAAAGAGGTAAATTTCTCCATGTGATGTGTGTTTTTCGAAGGATAATCTTGGTTTGCCGATTCTGTTTCTTTTGCCTTGTTAATCAGTTTATCTTTGATGTCATGAACTAGGTCTGCTAATGCTGTTCATTTCTACATTAAAATTGTCAACATTCTGATGCAGAGTTCTGGAAGCAAGTTCCCCCGACTGAACCTTACCGTGTGATACTCGGCTATGTACGGGACAAACTGTACTTCACACGCGAGCGTGCACGCCATCTGTTGACTACCGGATCTTCTGATATTCCTACGGAGTCTACCTTCATCAACGTGGAGGAGGTAATCTTCAAAAGAGCACGCATCTATGGCAATTCATCGACCCCACATTTGTTTCTGAATGTCGTTCATTTAACTACTATCTGATTTTGCAGTTTCTGGAGCCCCTCGAGCTGTGCTACCGATCACTGTGTGACAGCGGCGACAAGACCGTCGCCGACGGGAGTCTCCTCGATTTCCTGCGCCAGGTGTCCACCTTCGGGCTCTCTCTCGTGAAGCTCGACATCCGGCAGGAGTCGGAGCGGCACGCCGACGCCCTGGACGCGATCACCACGTACCTTGGCATCGGCTCGTACCGCTCGTGGCCCGAGGAGAAGCGGCAGGAGTGGCTTCTGTCCGAGCTGAGGGGCAAGCGTCCCCTGTTCGGCGACGACCTCCCCATGAACGAGGAGGTGGCGGACGTCATCGGCACGTTCCGCGTCCTCGCGGAGCTTCCGCCGGACTGCTTCGGCGCCTACGTCATCTCCATGGCGACGGCGCCGTCCGACGTGCTCGCGGTCGAGCTCCTGCAGCGGGAGTGCCATGTGGAGCACCCACTGAGGGTGGTCCCGCTGTTCGAGAAGCTCGCCGACCTGGAGTCTGCCCCGGCTGCCGTCGCGCGGCTGTTCTCGATCGACTGGTACATGGACAGGATCGGCGGCAAGCAGGAGGTGATGATCGGGTACTCGGACTCCGGCAAGGATGCCGGTCGTCTGTCCGCGGCGTGGCAGCTGTACAAGGCGCAGGAGCAGCTCGTGGAGGTGGCGAAACAGTACGGGGTGAAGCTGACCATGTTCCACGGGAGAGGCGGCACGGTCGGCAGGGGCGGAGGGCCGACCCATCTCGCCATACTGTCCCAGCCGCCGGAGACCATCCATGGGTCGCTCCGCGTGACGGTGCAGGGCGAGGTGATCGAGCACTCGTTCGGGGAGGAGCAACTCTGCTTCAGGACTCTGCAGCGGTTCACGGCGGCCACCCTCGAGCACGGCATGCACCCCCCGGTGTCCCCCAAGCCCGAGTGGCGCGCCCTCATGGACGAGATGGCCGTGGTGGCCACCGAGGAGTACCGAGCCATGGTGTTCAAAGAACCGAGATTCGTCGAGTACTTCAGATCGGTCCGTTCATTGCAGGATGATCTAGCCGAGACATCAAATTCTTTTTGGTGTCAAAATTGTGGTAACTGAAGGTGTGTTTTCTTGCAGGCGACACCTGAAACGGAGTACGGTAGGATGAACATCGGCAGCAGGCCGTCGAAGCGGAAGCCCGGCGGCGGCATCGAGACTCTGCGCGCAATCCCGTGGATCTTCGCGTGGACGCAGACGAGGTTCCACCTCCCCGTGTGGCTCGGGTTCGGCGCCGCCTTCAAGCACGCGATGCAGAAGGACATCAGGAACATCCAGGCTCTGAGGGAAATGTACAACGAGTGGCCGTTCTTCAGGGTCACCCTGGACCTGCTCGAGATGGTCTTCGCCAAGGGGGACCCAGGCATCGCCGCGCTTTACGACGAGCTGCTCGTCGCCGACGACCTGAAGCCTCTCGGGGAGCAGCTGAGGAGCAACTACGAGGAGACACGGAAGCTGCTCGTCCAGGTGAAAACGATTTACAGTACATTCTAGCATCTCCACGGTTGTTCATCAAGCTTGGTTACTTGATATCAAACGAGTGATGGTCTGGTGCTGCAGGTTGCTGGTCATAAGGACGTTCTTGAAGACGACCCGTACCTGAAGCAGCGGCTGAGGCTGCGCGACCCTTACATCACGATCCTGAACGTCTGCCAGGCATTCACGCTGAAGCGGATCAGGGACCCCAGCTTCCAGGTGACGGCGCAGCGGCCGCTGTCCAAGGAGTTCGTCGACGAGAACCAGCAGGCTTCGCTGGTGAAGCTGAACGCGGCGAGCGAGTACGCGCCGGGACTGGAGGACACGCTCATCCTCACCATGAAGGGCATTGCGGCCGGCATGCAAAACACGGGTTAGATTTCAGACTGCGCCGGTTTTGTTGTGTGTAAATCTTCAGACTGCCTATACTGGAATTCAGAATTTATAAGAAATTACAATGTCGAAATAATGTTCGCCTGCTTGATGTAAATGTGAAGTGGAACTTCTCAGCTGTTCAATCAGTGTATAAATATGTCGAACAAACAATTGCGGGCCACTAAAGACATTTGTCTCGTAACTATTACTTGCCATCAGTGTAAGCCACTTGCTTTTTTGTGCAGCAATCTATATGTGCGGTGAACACCATACCATTTCATTAGTTTTCAGCCTTGTATTACCCTCCCCTCGCATCACACCCTCCACGCGACCGAGGGGTGAAACCCTAGGCCCACCGCCGCCACTCCTCCCCTTCGATATTCTCCTCCTCGTCGCCCCGGCTTGTTAAGCTCAAGACACCGGTGAAGGGTCGGCGGGGATCTGGGCTCTCGGCTCCCTGCGCGCTGAATAGGTGGAGGACCTCCCGGCTCCCTGCGCGGTGAATAGGTGGAGGACCTCCGCATCGGGCTCGCCGCTGCTGTGGCGGCAGCTTGGTAGTCTCCCCTGCTCCGACGGATGATCTCCAGAACAGCCTAGGTAAGAGCATCTCTAACAGAGCCCGTAAATCCCGCCGGAACCGAACTTTTCCGGCGGATTTACGGGTTCGGGCTGAATGTGTCGCAGATCAGCGACCGAAAAGATGGGTCGGCCCGTAAAATAAGTTCAGGGGCCCGAACAAGTCCCCGGCCCCTATTAAAAGGGTTCGCGGAGGGGAGTTCGGGTCGCAAACCCTACTCCCCTCCGCCGCCGCCACTGACCATTTCCGGCGAGCAATCCAGCTCACCCCAGCCACCAATTGAAAGCCCGCCGCCACGCGATGTCGTCCCGTGGAGCCTCCCAAGGCCGTGGCGCCGGATTGGGCGGCGGCGACTCGCCGCCACGCCCGCCCGTCTTCCGCACCGACGCGGAGCGGCGGAAATGGAATCGGTCGGAGGGCGCGCGCAAGCGCAGCGCCCGCCGGTGGACGAACTGGGGGCTCACGCCCCCAGGGAAGCTCGCCAGTTACAGCAACGCCGGTGAGGGCTCGTCCTCCGGCCAGTCAAGCCGCGGACCGCGTCTCCCCGTCGCGGACAGCAACGACGACGAGGACCTCATCCTCGCGCGGTCGCCCACCTTCTCCACCGGGGACTATGTCCACGGCAGCGACGAGGAGGATGCCGTCCTCGCGCAGACCAAGGCCATCAGCGAGGCGGAGGCTCGCGCGCGCTTCCACCGGGAGGAGGCAGAAGCCGTCCGCCTCGTCCGTGAATACGAGGCGGCCCACCGGGAGGCCCGCGTCCGCCGCGTCAAGCTCGAAATTGTCGAGCTTGACGCCGACGACGCGTGAAGCTCATCGACGACAGCGTTGGCGCCCTCTGCCGCCGAACCGCTGCGCCACCACCGGCATCGCCGCGCGCGTAGGTCAATATAGTGGCCGCATTTTGCTTTAGCTAACTAGCGCCCGCCGGTGTACCAGTAACGTAGCTTTAATTTTATGAACAATGTATGTTTTGATGCTCAATCGGGGCATCAAATTGATGTCGAACTATGATCATCGCCTAATTTACCCGCGCCATTTCAAATTCCGCTTTTCAGTTCCATTTTTACGGTTTCTAATCTGCGCCAGTGCCAAATTCGAACGAACTCTCGTTTTTGGAAGACTGAAAACCACTTTTTCGGTTTGCACTTTTTCGGGCTCTCTTAGATATGCTCTAAGGGAGGCGGCTGTTGGTGTCCTCCTCGGTAGGGGCTCCAGAAATCAGGGCGGCGGGGCCCTGGGATGGTTGGCAAGGTCGACTCTCCGTTGGGGTGGCACTCGGTGGATGTTGGCTGCTGTCCTCAGCTGCGTTGGCGGCGACTCGGCGGCAAGTGTTGGTCGAACGCGTCGACCTCTCCAGCGTTGTGCGTCAGATCTGACGGGTGATTTCCTCTGTCAGATTTGTGGCCCGCCTGGCTGCCGAAGCTTGACTAGGTGGGTTATGGTGAGTCATGCGGCAGGAGAAATTCATGGCCAGTGGTGATGATGGTGGTGACGCCCGCGGGCATCACTCCCTCATTGGAGGCGCCATCGAGGATCCCCTCCCTCCTACCATTCCCCTCTAGGCCGGGTGAAAACCCAATTCCTCTCGGAATGGGCGGCGTCTATGCCTCCGGCGTCTGATCATGCAACAAGGCGATCAGCGGAACGTGATTGAAAAATATCAATCATTGTCGCAGAGTATTACTGAAAGGGTAGACTAGAGACTAGAAGGAGGGTTGAATAGGAGCTTCACAAGTTTTTACCCTTTTCAATTTTTATAGCCGAAGCGGGAAAATAAAGGTGATTTCTTGAAGTAAATGAGGAACCTATATGAGATGCAAACAAGGAAATGGAAGCGGTACAACCGGGAGCAAGTGGAGGCGAGCCGCGATATATTCTCCGCAGTTCCTTCCACAAGAGAAAGTACGTCTACGCTGAGTAGGGGTGCCACCACAAAGGTGTTAACCGCTACAAAGGTATCACCTTATTCCTTGTGAGCACACCACAAAGACGTTCACACCTTATTAACTAAGCAAGGTCGGTCAAGACGGCTAACCTTCAAACAAGGTTGAGACACACTCGACAAAGGACGGAGAGTCCCAACAACATCACGAACTAGTCACAAAAGGATCTAAGCTTTAGATGCTCCCAACAAGAAGGACCCCAGAAAGGAGATCTGGGGTTTCCAACTCCACAAAGAAAAGTATGGGGATCACGAAATTTGGTGGGTATATAGGTAGATCTTGTCCTCCTCCATCGTTTCCCAAAGTTTGGGGTGTTTGATTTGTTAGAGATGGAGATACACGCGATTGGAGCTCAAGACTTATGGAGGAGAGAGAGTGTTCTTCGGTCTCAGATCTAGATTGAGGAGGAAGAAGTTCTTTGTCTTGGTCTTAGATCTAGATTGAGGAGGAAGAAGGATCCCCCTTTTATAGCATGTACAACACTTGTAGCCGTTGCAGCATCGAGGGGTGTGGGGATGATCCGGGTTTATTAACCTCGAAAGATCCCCCCCCCCCCCAGATGATCTGGTCTTGGCGACGATGAAGGTTCTGGCGAATGATACGGCCACCCCCATATACTGGGGAATTTCCGGGGGCCGGATAGAGTGAGATTCCGCTTGGCATCTGGGAGCCATGGCTCTGGCATTCGGGCCGGATGAAACGAAGGGACGGGGGCCGAATGGAAATACCATCTGCTCAGGCATCTGGTAGCTGACCAACACCTGGTATCCGGGATGGATGAAACGAGCATCCAGGACCGGATGGAAATTTCATCCGCCCCGGCTTTTATCTGCACACGTGTCATCTTCTAAGACTTTCCTCGGGCTTCTGTGTGAGGGAGCTCGGATGATCCGGACAGCTGTAGGCCGCATCATCCGCCCCTTAAATGTTGTGTTCTACATAGATTCTCCTCATCTTTCTTCACATCTCCTCAACATGTTCTTATTCACCAATAATAGAGATCAAACATTAAGTTGAATAATCAGATAGAGGGAACCCTAGCAAAAACTGGATCATCATCCGTAGTGCTAAAATTGAATCCAAAACACTTAAGCACATACGCTAAAATTCATTCACATGTTGTTAACAAACACATAAAACCGTAGAGGTAAAGCATGGTCTTTCAATTACGAGCACACATAAAAATAGCAAGTCAACTATTGCTACTAGCAATACCTCACGTGGAGTAACTCAGCTAAGTTCAGTTTCATTGTTTCTTTTAAGGTAAACACTCCACGCCGTAGTCCGATACGAAACAAATCATCGGACCGATCTGTCGCCGTCAATTTCTATTCCATCGCACGGCCCATATATTGTTTTGCTTCTCACGAAAAAACCTTGGGCCCGTTAATCCCGCACCTTACGTTTCTGTTAGCTATCCCTAGATTCCTCTTCCGCCTGCATCTTGCTCCTCCCCAGTCGATATGCTGCTCGGTATGCTGCTCGTCACATCCGCTCCCCCCACCGAGCCACCGCTCCTCTCCCCACTGCGCGTCCAACTTACATCCTAGCCAAGACCTGCGTCTCCAGCTGGATCAAGTCCTGCGCCGACACGAATGCCGCTGCTGGGAATCATCGTCGGCGCATCCCTGATTTCCGGCGGCCGGCGCGGTTGGATCAGCGGTGCCCCGGAGGCTACTTCCGATGTTCCCTATCACCTTATCAATCAATAGCAAGTGACCTAGGACACAACCTGTCAGCGGGGAGGCTCACCAGCCATGGAGAGAGGCTGCTCTTCCTCGTTGCCTCGTTGGCCGATCTATATCTGCAGCGACGGCAAAATCCCGACGGTACAAACACAACGGCTGTCACCCGTACACTGTATTTATTTTTCTGCAACCTGCAGACTGCATTACCTTTATTCTTGTCGATCCGTGATGATACCCATGTGTATATGCTGAAAAGACAAACAAACTGTTTCAGACTAAGCTGGCTTGCACGTCGAAGGAAGAGGCGGCCACATGGTAGAGGCAAGCATACCCGATTCCAATTCCAATCTTATATGTTTCTAGGCTTCCACCAGTGGTGAGTTACATATGCTTCACAAATATGCAATATGTGCTTACTTGATTGGCATTACAGCCGTGCTTCCAAAGTTTGTATTCACGCTTCATATATTTCCTACATATGCTTCCTATGTAAGATGCACTGACCCTAGCTTCCTGAAGTTTGTATATTTGTTTCCAATTTGTAAGACATTTTAAACATTGCCACCAGGTACCTATTATTTCTCAATTGTCTTCCAAATGATGACTGTTATCACATCTAGGAATTCTCCTTTTTTACTGTGGATGGCACACACATGTTGCCTAGTACTTTTTTATTGCAACATTTATGCAAACTGAGACGTTCATGCCACCCAATGTGTTATTTGAAATTATACCTTTTTTCAGCGCACATTCTTTTTTCACCATGAAGGAGGCCCAATTTGATTGTGTCTACTATGTTGTTTGCAGCATTTTTTGTTTCAAAACATGGTAGCAGACTTCCATTCCAGATGTCGATTTATTCTGAAGCAGTCTATGTTGTGTTGTTGAATGCAACATATTTTTGTTACTATGGAAGTAGATTTCCAATGATTTGTAAGGGAAAAAACCTATTTAGCTTGAAACATATATGTAATCGTTGTTACAAATGAGTGTATTTTTTCTCTTGATGAAAATAAAATCCTATTGGTCTGAAATAATTATTTAGTCGATGGAAACAATCTTGTGCTATATTGGAAGCATACTGGTGGCTGTGAAACTAAATTTTCCTTGATGGAAACAATCTTATCTGTGGATCGCAAATAGTTACATTGTAAACATTTGTTTAGATCAAATTAAATTGTAATTGTACTGGAAGCAATCTTGCAGCAACGGGGACAAATTATGCTACTAAGGAAGCAAACTGTAATTAGTGTCCTCAAACTGTAAGGAAGCAAACCGTAATTTGTGTGCTTCATGGCTCTGGTCCTCTTGGTGGTTTGTGTGCTTCATGGCTCTCGTCCTCTTGGTTTCCATTGACGTAGTGTTAGGCCATCTCCCGATGCCGCTGGAGCTTCTAGATGACCTCGTTGATGTTGCACGGCCTGTGGCCCCGAGCTCGAGCAGGGGCCCTTCGGGCTGACAGGGGAGAGGAGCGGAGCACCAACAGCCGCATCAGCGCACGACGACGCCCGGTGTCAAGTGGTTCATGGTTCTCGTCCGCGAGCTTGTGGGTTTTGACCTCAGTGAATACGCCGAGTCCATGGACGCCACCTTCTCCGTCCTGGTCGTTGAGTGGTGTGATGCTGGCTGCTGCTGCCCGACGATCGTGCGATGCTTCCTGCCCATATCTTCTTTGCTTTGTTTATTATAAAAGGCGTAGCAACAGAAAATAACAGTGATTCTTATGTATCATTTCTATGCTTCCGACAATTAAGCAATGTGCTTCTGACAATCCGACTTTGCGTCACTTCACATACCATGGATTCTACTAGCCTCACATGTGCTTCCTACTACCAACTTGGTTGCTCCCAAAGCCAAAATTATATCACTATATCATCAAAGACTATAATGCTAACGATGAAATAATTGCATGCTTCTTACTAATGAAACTATGCTTCACAGAATTCCCATGGAACTCAATCTCATGGTCCAGTTTCCCTCTTCAAAGTAAGAAGCTATCGTGAGGATGAATAAATGCGGAAGAAAGGTTGGCGTGCATTACAGGAGAGGTCACTCGGAGATTTTTTTTCCAAAACAAGCATGCACGTGCATTACGGGAGCAGTTATTGGGATCAGCATTTACAAAGCAAGCATGCAATCAATTCCCCTGATCACGGAAAGAGCCACGCGGGCCTGGCTGGAAATCGTACGGTTAAGCTTCTTGACATCCTACGGCTAATCGCTGGTCCGATTGGAAACAAATATCGGGAGCCGATCCCTAGTGGTGCCCTTCTTTTAATGCCAGTTCCTAATCACAAAAAAAAAGTTCAGTTTCAGACATTTGTTTTCCTTGATTAAAAGAGAGCATCAGACACGCATGTTTTTATGGGCCTAGTTATATTCGTACAAAAAATACTTAATTGCTTTTTCCCTTTGACATGTCTTTTATTAACGGAAAATCCTATACATTGCCGAGCCGTGGGGCGGATTAACGCTTGTCCCCGTGCGGGAGCGAGCGGGCCGCGGCCCATCTAGGTTTGTTTTGCGTTTTTTGCGTTTTTTTCTTCTGTTCTTTTTCTGGTTTGGTTGGTTTTATGTCGGTTTAGTTTTTTTCTTTTCTCGGGTTTTGACTGTCTGTTTGGTTTTCGGCCGGTTTTTATAATTGCTCACTTAAAAAAATAAAAAATTTATTTGACATTTGTTCGAAATTATTTTTTGTTCGGAACTACCAGGACCGCTACTGCCCTCCTCGCCATGGGTGCACCCCAAGGGTCGGGTCTTACTCTCAGGGCTACTCTCATTGGGAGCACGTGGATGCAAAAGCACTCGAGTTGACCATACCATCATCCGTGACGTCACCTACACTGGGCCATTCTATTGCGTCCTCTAACAGGAGTCAACGGATATTACTACATAGGGTGTGAGTTCAATGCCTTCTCATCTGTCATTAGTTGAGTACCTCCTTGGGTGTCATGAGTCGAGTATCTCCTTGCACATGCTTTATCTAGTCATCCAACAGAAGTCGATGGAAATGGGCTGCGCTCACAAGCACATACTTCATCAAATCATCCAACAATTGATAATTATAAATCACCTTCATAGATGCATGACGTGAGTTCAGTACCTCCTGAGGTGTCATGACAATTTGAGTCTACGCACGGCAACAAGCACCCACTCATATACTAGGGGGCTACTCCCATCGGGAGGACTAGTCATGCACCCGGTACGGACAACTACAAAGCTTGTCAACTACATCAATTCCTTCTGCAGTAGCTATTCATGGCTTCTTACGGCCACATCTACTGCAACCTATGCACTATCGAGTACGGATTTGATATCTCCTCGACTACCCAGATCACATCCGCTCTAAGACCATATCTACATGTCGTGTCTAAGACGTAAAGATAAGTCCTTCAGATCTCATGTATTTGGCCCGACGATCGCCTCGGTGTTACCAGTTAAATTTTTGTTCCTACCACATGATGAAAAATTTCGACATACACGTTGGGTACCCCTCACATAAGTAGGAGCTCAATTAGGTAAGGCCTTTGCTACATGAGTCTGAGTTACACCTAACATATACTGGGTTCGAGTCCGGGGACTCGAGTGTGAGTATGTTGCGTTGTTTTTGCCAAGAGCAATTCATTGGTCCCCATCCATAAAATGTACCATGCACATTAATCGTCATCCCTGTGACTTTTAAGCAAACTATGCGTGAACATCATGTACTTCCAGGTTTGCAATATCAACTTATATGGTTATTAACTAGGAACGTACCATGATCTAAGACGCTGACGTGATGTACTTCCGGCTAGTGGCTTCACCTTATATGGTTATCTATTGAGATCACGGCGTACGTGACACAAGATGCGGACCTGATGTACTTCTGGGTACGTATCCGACTGTTGACTTCGACTAAGCTTATGACTTTTAAGTCCCTACATGAGTTTATGACTCCCCAAGCTGCTTTATCAAGTCCTCCAACAGGAGTTGGCAGGGAATGGGCTATGTCGTCAAGCACCTACTTTATCAAGTCCTCCGGTAGGAGTCGATAGGAAAAAGGGCCACACCCACATTCACATATATATTTCATCGAATCCTCCAACAGCAGTGAATAAGACAAGGAATGCGCCAAAAACTTGTGTCAGGTTCCTCCTCGAGTGCTACAACTTGAGTCGATGCACAGCTGCAAGCACCTGCCCATAGACCCGGGGGCTACTCCCATCAGGAGCGCTGGTCACGCACTTGGTAGAAAATAACTGTGCAACTTATCTAATGCTGCCGCAACATTGATTCAACTTCATACACCTCAATATATATGACGTCGAGTGTGGAATCTATAACTCCTCGATTGCCCAAATCACACCGTTGCGAAATTGAATCTGGATGCTGCCTCTACGCCGTAAATATAATCCCTTTGGATCACATCCATTGGCATGGCGCTCGCCTCTATGGCGGTCTACCAGTTAATTACCATGCCTATGGAAACATGAAAAATTCCGACGGAGGCATTGGATACCTTTAACATAAGAAGGAGCTCAATTCGGTTCGCAACGTAACCTCATATACTTTTCGACTCTGACAGGGGTTCATATTGAGTCTCTACGCAAGACTTCGACTCCCCTAGACACTCGAGGACTACTGATGTGGACATACCCAAATGTGTACCTCTCGTTATCATACCTGGTGCAGCTCAGACGCACATGAAGATTATGAACCCCAAGAAACCTTTTAAGTTACTATATAGTCGAAGCCATGTAACCTGGAATATCAATCAAGGAAAGGCCCAAGATAGGAAACTTCAACTTGTAACCTACCCGGACATGGTATCTAAGACCTAGCCTCTCATCTAAAGGCTAGGAGGGGCCTTCGAGGAGGACATCTAGAAAATCATTCACTGGATACACAAATCCTAGCTACACCAGATCTCACCATAGCCATCTCGGCGACCTTTGTAACCCCATAAATAATACAAACAGATAATCAACACATAGTGTTTCTCATCCAGAGCCCTGAATCTGGGTAAAACTCGCTTTGTTCCCTGTATGTTGTGTCTGTACGCTACAATCGAAAATAGGCTTCTTCCCGAAAACCCAAGTCTATCACGTATGTGCATTACCGTGGTACCCCAATACACCTAGTGGACCACTCTCAGTTAGGACGACCCACTTACTAAATGGGCATGTCAATTTAGCTTCTGACAGTTAAACCAAGCCATTCGGCTCGATCCCCGCGCTAAGTGCAGCCTAGTTAACAAGTTGAATGGTCAAACCAAGTCACTTGGTCCGGCCCAGAAAGTAATTGGGCCGCCCTGGTCACCTTTATTGGGTCGGCCTTCTTAAGGCATCGTAGGTTTTGTGTGGGCTTGTCATCTACCACGGATTTCCAACCATTTAATGACGCTATCGGCTAGTTAACGGCGCCTACCACGTGTCAGTTAGTATGACGTCAACAGTCAACGGCCTCCCAAAACTCTTTTGCCACTATTCGATTTTTCGTGCCTAAAGGTCCCTCAACTGCCACTGATCGAAAAATCCTTGGTAGATCCATAGGTGACGCAATATGCACCACAAAACCTGTTTCGTCGGCTTAGACTCGTTAACCACGGAAAAGATCCCTTAGCCGACAATTTTTTGCTATGGTAGATCAAAATATTTTTGTAGTGTTATCTAGTAAAGACACAAAAGGACAAACACAAGTTCCATACTTGCACTAACATATTACGAACTGACCGCTTTTACATGACATGGCTCCTAGCAGAGGATATACATATAATTAATATAATCATTAGAATAATTGGAAGCAATTCATAACCATAAGATTTTACCATAGTTGTTTTCCAAATTTAAATATATTAGTTTATTATATTAATTCTACTGCCCATTAAAGATTGAATGCTTCTAGATAAGGATATGGTTGTTCTAACATAGGAATGTTTTAATGGTAAATATATTAGTAGGTCCAAATAATGATGTAAATGTACTCGGTTTTGATAATTGGATAACAATTAATACTATCCATAAATAAATTCCGAATGCGAGTACCTACCAAAGATTTCTTGGACCGAGTCTACTCAAATAGCAACGGTTATTTATAATAAATTTTGATCCGTTTCCATTTACAATATGCTTTTCCTTCTATATAAGCTGAGTATGTATCCTCATATCTCACAGTAACATGTCGTTAGACAACAATACCCGTAGATCTCTAAGTTTTTGTAGTTCTTTGTGCTACCTACTTGTAGTAATAAGTTGCTTTCAAGTTTTCTGTGTTAGTATGCCGAGGAGGGAAAGAAGGTTGGGTGTCTCATATATCACTAATGACAAAGAGCGTGATGTCACCTTCTTTAAGAGGCGGTTTGGTTTGTTCAAAGGTGCCACCGACCTCTCCGTCGTCACTGGCGCTAGGGTTGCTGTCATCCTGGAGACGGATAGAGGAAAAATACACTCATTTGGTACGCCATCTGCTAAGCCCATTGTTGATGCTTTTTTGTCAGGAGCTCCACCAGCAGCTCCATTTCTCGATGAGGCAAAAGCTTCTAAGATTGCATTACTGCAATCTAAGGTGGCTCAGCTGGACATGAAGAGTGCGATGGAGGATAAGAGAAACAAACTATCCATCCAACGTATGAAGGAGATCCAAGATGAGAATCCAGGGATGGAGGCAAACCTTATCTTCTCAAAGGAAGAAGATCTCTGTCTAGAAGATCTTAACAAGCTCTTCAATGAACTATCAAGGGCCCATGAGGACATTACAAGCCGACTACCTCCATTGCATCATGGCCTCGATGCAAAAAATGGTGGCCTGAGCATGAAAAGGAACATGCTACCACCAAGAGGCCAATCACTGGATCACATGCACACTACTCCCCCGTCAGTGGCGCAGTTTTCATGGTCTCGCCACCTTTCGGATCATCAGTTGCCTTCGGTTCCACTAACGTCAGCATGCACACAAACTTTCGCACCAGTTCTTCCTATGGAGGTAACACAAGCTCATAATTCTAAACCACCAGCTTCGGAACCGCAGTATGCTTCCATACTGCATCCAATCCCTGATATGTTACATGAGTTGTTTACACCCCAAGACCTACATCTTCAAAATTATCCAAGTCAATGCAACACAGTGCAGCAACCAGAAAACTATGTTGGCCCTAAGTCAACCCCCCAGCACAATTTGGATTCCTACCCACAGTTAGCCAACTGCTGGTGTCAATGAAGTCTTTGGTAACACATTTGGGTACAACCCATGGGGCTATCCTATGGTAGATCCAGTATACAACAATGGATTCCCATGGATGGATTCTTCCTTGGGATATAATGGTGCCAATTTAGATCAATCTTCCATTGGAAATGGTGGATGGGGCTATGCACCGCCATAATCGTTTTCTAGTCGGCAAGATGCTGATATTCATGCAGTTTATGGAGGATTTTTTTAGATGTTTGTTACTTCTTCCATTCTAATGCTATGTCGACTGCTTGTTATATTTTCATTGGGTGAACCGTCCTCTTTTGAGGCAATAATAATGAATGTTCCATGTTTGAGGTCTTGGTCCATGAATGTTCTCTCATCTATATGACTTCTACATCTTTGCATCGCTGAGTATTTTCATTATAAAAAAGTTAAAAACATATTGATGAGATGTTTGCAAGGTGAGGATAAAAAATAGGATTATAGATTTGCAATAATGATGATAGCTCACTCTGGGCAAAACATTATTAAATAAATTGATGGCATGAGATGTGCTCCATCATTATAATTGTGAAAATGGAAAGTACAAATGTCCACTCAAGAGATGAACACTAATAACTTGCTTTGGTGACCAAGACTACCAAAAACAATAATAACCCACTACGAAATTCATCTGAGTATACCATTTCTTCTTAATATCTGTCAATGTGTCTTGTATTCAAACTAGAAAACTGGACATAACTTTGAAGGAATGAAGCCCATCTAAATGCCTTATTAATATATCGTTCATGCATCGTTACCAACATAGAAAAAGAACTCGCGATCTATATCTCCGTGAATATGCTGCAAACTATAATTTTTATATGTAAAATTAGCATTTCTTGGTTAAATTCAAGTCAAACTTTCAAAGATGTACCAACCATCCGATGGTACACAAATGAATTAATTCAATAAAATACACTACTTTTATGTAAGAACGCCTCAAATGTAGACTTGTAACATTTTAGCTTAACCTGGTTTTTTTGGCAACATTACAAGCTTTGGTCATTAGCTAAAATGAGAATTTTCATATTGGGAGAATTGTCATGTTGGAAAGATACGATCGATACATATTGCACATACATAAATCATTAACAACACATGCCCTCAGCTATGATCATAGTGTGTGCCTCACCTATCATATTATTCCTTTTTATAATATAACACGACATTTCCATATTAAGAAACAAATCTTGATGAACATGGAGTCAGGAACGAGTCGTGAGCATGGTTTTAATGATATGGATGCACATAGCCAAAGAAAAAAAAGAAGAAGCTAAAAAGAAAAGTCCAGTGATACAGTATTCCAGTTCTTGTAGTAGCATCACAAACACCCCCAAGAAAAACACCTAAAGTCCAAATTCTCCATAAGCAACGCCTCTAAGAAAGAAACAACACACAAGCATCATCATCGTCCGATCATATATCCTACATTTTCATACTGAAGATAGTCCCCGCTCTCATAACAATGCCGTCAACAGGGTCATTGCCAGGTACAACCAATTAAGGCTAGATCTTTAATTTTCACCTTTAAAGGTAGGACGTTGAACTTCACATGTGTTGTCGGCCCCACTTGCATACTACTACCATGAATCCTAAAACACCAAGCAAGTTCCTCATCACCACAAAGAATCGAACCACCATTACTAGTCCTCAGATATCGGCTTTCATGCCAGTCTCCACCCCCGACTTCACCTTGGAAGGAAAAATTCATGTTCCATGATGGAAATTGATGGCAGATCTTCGCGTTTCTCCCTCCTGAAACCAAACGGTCAAAAAAACATGGGTGCGCACGACAAAATCTCATCCGATCCAGCAATCTCCAGGCATGATTTGCCAAAGGGAGTTGGCTAGCGGAGCCTTCCGGAACTCGACACTCCAGCTAGATCAAGGAGGAAAGACATCAAGCAGGTATTCATCTTGCCTCGAGTGGAACTCTAAGATCACTGTCTTTATTCGGGACGAGCCCCCCTTAGAGTTCATCTTCGGCCGCCCAACCTACCATAAAAGGCCGGAAGATAAATGGCGGCATGTATACTAGATCTTCATCGCGGGAAGATCAGTGTGGCATCCCAAGTTACCCCACCCCAGATCCCATCGAGGTCGTCTACCTACGGAGAGGAGGTCGCCGCCGCCATGCCCGAGGCTACCACCCCTGCTCCCGTGGTGATGCGGGTAGAGCTGGTTTCGTTGCCATGCCGTGGAGCCAAGCCTCACAAGCCCGCCTCGCCGCCGCTGCCAGCCATCTATCATGACGCGCCTTTGCCACTGCTGGTGCACAACTAAAATAGGTAGAACAAGCGCCGCCGCCCCACCTGGTCGCGTCTAGTAGAGTCGTGAGGATGACGAACTCTGCATATAGAATATTAACCTCCTAGTAAGTAATATGCATGCATGGTACAGGATATGGGAATATGCGACCTTCCTGGAAATTATTACCTACAAGATAACCATGCGCGCTTCGCCGCCTACCATGCGTTGTTACATGGCGTGTCTAGTGCGACACATTTCTCGGTAGTATGATCAAGCTGTAAGGTGCTAATTGCGGTTTGTTTTCTCCAAACGGGCTGTTGTGAAATGGTGGGAAGCGCCATTTGCATTGCCTTCAAGGTCATTGTGCATGAAACATTGTTTTGGTCCAATCATCATCATGGTTTGTCGGTGCCCCGGCCAGGCGCGGGACATATGTGGCATGAGGTATCTCTGTTTTCGTGGTAACATATATTGCATCCAAGGGAAGACAATTTCCGCGAAATCAAGGACTATGAATCGCTCTACTTGTCGCACAAGTAGTCGACCTATCGCAACCTGTGACATGACTTGTCGCGCAACTAGTCAACCTACCGCAACCTGCGACATGACTAGTTTTGAAGTTGTAGATCGACTAGTCGATCACTAATCACAACTAGCTCTTGTATTTTAGTTGAGCTACTACTAGCGGGCTGGAACAAAAAGGCCTTCCCGGAAACCCTACCCATCTAGCAATAGATCCCTCCCCACCTCGCCGTCCCTCCACTTGTTGGCGCTCTTGATTCTTCTAGTTTCGCAAATTGGAAATTCTTGATGCAATCACACATTCACGGCTCTTCTACGGAACTTTGGCATATCATCAAGGAAAGCTTCGAGGTGTACAACCCCGACAACCTCATGCGGAGGTAGGTGGTGGATGATCAACTCAATGCCACCGCAATCCACATGATTGAATTGGCGGTACGCCCAAGGACGGTGCAGATATCTGCATATACAAGACCGCTGCCCAAGGAGGCTTGGGACAAGCTTGATGAGCTCTTCCTCGGCAATCAGAGCATTAAAAGCTCAAAGTTTGATGAAGTCATTATGCCGCGGTTGGATTCGTCATGGACGAGGGGGGGGGGTCGGCCGAAGAAATGTACCAACGCATCACCGCCCTTTCTGTGCAAATGAGGGACCTTGGAGCCTCCTGTGCGGATGACAAATGGGTGAAGGGAAAATTCTATAATGCCATATTGCCCTATTTAGAGCCAAAGTTGAATGCCATCCGGCAAAACAGTGACTACCCCAAGATGACATCCAGTGAAGTGCTTAGTGAAATTATTGCCATGGATATCTCCAAGAATAATGCCGATGTGCTTGTTGCTCTTCCCCACAATGCACACAAGAACAATCTTTTCTTGAAGTCCAAGGTGTCGGAAGAAAGTGAAAGTGATGAGGACCCAATGGATTGGGTGCCTGAAGACATCAAGTAAGGTACCAAGAGCACATGGTGCTTGTTGCCAAGCAATTTTTGGGCGGTAACAAGGTTAGAGGTGCCAAGTCAAGAGGGTGCTCCCCAAAATACTTACCAGGAGACAATGCAAGATACCCTCCTCACAATTCCTCAAGAAACATCTAATGTGGCCCAAGATCTGGGTAAAAGGCAAGGGCTTGCTATAATTGTGGTGACAAGAACCACTTCATCGCCGTTTTCCACTTTAAGAGAAGAGAAGATAATGGTGAAAGGCTTGTCGCAAGGAAAAATCCAAATCTCTCTCCAAGGGCTGAAAAAGTGTAGTTTAGTCTCCTGAAAAACTAGTTTCGAGCGAATTTGGAGGTCGCGCAGAACAAAACCCGTAAATCAAAACCGAAAAACTTAAATTCAAATTTCTTCACCGCAATACAAGTTCAACGATGAAATTCATAGTCATACATATATAATTTACATACCAACGGAAAAATAATTAACTTAATCTACTAGAACTCCGCCGCGCGACCTAAAGATAAACAGAACTCGGCCCCGGGTTACTTTCCGGGGCCTCTAGGTGCGGTGGAGGATGGGGTGGCGGAGGACGGCGGAGGAGGACGTGGCCTACTCGGTGTCGAGGTAGACGATCTCCTACTTCACAAGGCGGATGTGGGCCTCCCTCTGCGACTACGGATACCATCAAACATTTGTTCCCTGATTTTCTATAAAATTGTGACGTAACTGTGAATACTTGTTCCCTGATTTTCTATTTTTCAAAATAATAAAATAATTAAGATATGCATGCAGGGATCATGTCATGCCCAAATGTGACCTATCCTATGTGCGACAGCTTCATATTAGTTGTGGCGGCTGAAGAAATATATCTATCATCTTATTAGTATTATTGAATTCTTCTAGTTTTTTTTAATATTGCATGTATATAATTTTGATTAGTTATTATATGCCATATACCAACCGTATTCTTGTATCAGCATTTTGGGAAATTATAGTATCATTGTATCAGTATCCGTATCCATATTGCCGTATCTGGACATCCTAGCTTACAAAAATAAAAGTGTGGATGGCGCCACTAGATTTCTTACTGCTTGAGAGTTGGTTGGAGGGCGAATATTCCGCAACTAGTTGCTTATGCACCCCATTATCAGATGTCACACATTCAATTTTCGAATTTTTGAATGAAACTTTCCAGATGCATAGTACACAACATAATATATGTCTCAAATTTTTTTTCGAATTTTTTGAAAACTTGAAAGTGTGATATCTGATAATGGGGTGCGAGCACAACTAACTGCAAATGAAAGTACTTCAGTTGAAAGTCCTTATTAGTAGTTAAGAATCTTTATAACAAGCCAACGGTTCACATCTAATCTCTGATGAGAACCGCTCAAGAGAGACACAGCTGTGGAATCAGAACAAGCCATCAGAAAATAACAGATTTTCCTCTCCTTATCCTAGGAACCAAAATTTCAGCATCCGGCCTGTAGTGTAAATTACAGCAGTTGCCACCGCCAAATTCAAAATACCAGTTCGTTGATCCGTCCGTAGCTCGTTGCCCTTTTTCTTTCCTTTCGCCGCTTTTCTGGGGGAATCCTATACACCGACCAGGTCGGTGCCTACCAGGCACCGCACACCCTGGTCGGGTATTGGGCCTGGCCCATTTCACCTTCTTCCTTTTTTCGTTTTTTGTTTTTGTTTTTTTGTTTTTTTTTGTTTTGTTTTCTTTTTTGTTTAATTTTTTGTTGTACAAAATCGAAAAAGTTTATATCTGAAAATAGTTCAAATTTTAAAAGTGTTCAAAATGAAAAATGTTCAAAGCTAAAAATTGTTCTTATCCGAAAAATGTTCATCATCGAAAAATGTTCAAATTTAAAATATGTTCATTTGAAAAATAGAATAATGTACAAATTAAAAAAATGTTCAAACTAAAAAATGTTCAAGCTAAAAAAAAATTAAAATTTAAAAATTGTTCAAACTAAAAATATTATTTTAAAATTTGTTCAAATTTTAAAAAATGTTTATTTTAAAATTTCTTCAAATTAAAAATGTTCATCTTAAAATTTGTACATATTTTTTTAAAAATATTTTTTTAAAAAGGAGATATTTTTGAAAAATGTTCAGATTAAAAAATATATTTTTTACAAAAAATGTTCAAACTCGAAAATTGTTCAAGTATGAAAATTTTAAAATTCGAAAATTGTTCAAAATATAAAAAATCAAATTTAAAAATCGTTCAAATTTTAAAAATGTTCAAGGTTTGGAATCAGTAGACAAACTTAATTTCTGTGCAGAATTAGTCTATCATGCTCACCGAATAAATCTGTAGCCAAACAAATATAACGCCGATCGAACGAAATGCAAACAGAACAAGCCTGATTACAGATAACATTTTTGGGCCAAGCCCATGTACGCTCGCCCGGAGGTGTGCGGCACCTACGCTGTGCCGACCAGGTCGGTGTTAGGAGCCCCTTTTCTGCGAGCCTGCGACTCCTAGCAAGCGGCACTACTGGGCCATTTTAGTACCGAAATTACAGTTATGGGCCACGAGCCTAAGCTAAAAATGATAGCTTACTCTTATGCATGGGCCGCGAGCTTTCGCTTTACTCTCGACGTCCGCTCTGGCCTAAAGCTCTACATGAATCACCTGTGATAACGCAAGCACAAGAGTATTTGTGTTGAATAATCCCACCTTGCTCCCTTATACCGATTCTCACCGGTAGGTGAGTGTTTGTGATCATGAGCAAGCCACCTTCGAAAGTACGTAACAAACAGCAGCCCCATTGATTGCACGCTGGCTTGACGATGAACTGCGCCCTCGAAATCAGGGAAAGCACCGGCTGTTAGGAAAAAGAGAGGATCTCTAAAGAGGGTTGTGTGTATGGAGGAAAAATTGCCACTGCGACTCGACTCAAAGACCGGCTCGCTAGCTAAACGGCACCTATAAAAAGGATAAGTTCCAAAACAACATCATTTTTTAATCAACATTGGAGAAAAATAACGTACACATAATAATAATCTATTATTACTTGATAAATCTTTTTTTATCAGCTCCGCCACACCAAGTGTGAAGGGACAAGGGTGATAACCATCATACAAAGGGCCTGGCGGCGGCGGGGGCGGGGCCAACGCCGCTGCTCCATAAAGGGCATGGCACGACTTTGCCTGGAAGCGTGGGGTGCCAGATCGCTGCCGTGGGCCAGGTGGAGGAGGCGTTTCGGCGCAGTTGTGTGCGTTTGCGTCTATGTCTACGGCGGCGCCAACGCCGGAGAAGAGCTTGGCACTGCCACCCATGTGCAGCCCACCTCGTTTGACTGGTCCAGGGCTGGGTCAGGAGGGGCCACAGAAAGTGGCTGCGCCCACAGCTGTCGCTTTGCCTTTGCGACCGACTTTTGGTCAGCGCGGAGGAAAAGATAGGGCGGCGCAGTTCTCGGGGCCCAGGCAGGTCCAGAAAGAGCTGTTGGGTAAGCCTGTCGTGGCAGTTCGCGACTCGCCGCAGGCTAGAGCGGAGAAGGGTCGTGTCCACAGGCAGGAGCTGGGGCCAGTGGTGGTGGAGGCTACTTCGCTGGGTGTGGCCAACGTGGCGGAGCGGGAGAGGGAAGGTTGCGGTACGGATGATACGTCCATTTTGCATCACTATTTTATATCATAATTTATTGTTATTCATTGATATATTTCCTATTTAGAGATGATACTTATGTTATTTCACCTATTTTGCATGTTTCATGATTATTGGAGAATCACTCACCGGAGTCAGGATTCTGCTGGAAAAAGCACCGTCAGAATGCATATTTCTGAAGATCAACAATTGACGGAAATTACACCGAAGGTCTTATTTCTCCAGAAGAAGGAGCCAGCCAAAAGGAGGGGCCGAGGAGGGCCGCCATGGGCCCCCCATAGGCCGGCGCGGGCTCCACCCTGGTCGCGCCGCCTTGTGGGGAGGGGGCCCACAGCCCCCCTCGGCCGCCTCTCTTTCCCGTACTTCATCTACCCGAAAACGTAAGGTACGGGGAATAATCGCGAGGAGACACAGCCGCCTCTGCGGGGCGGAAAACGCCAGAGAGAAAAGAGCTCTCCGGCAGGCTGAAATCCTTCGGGGAAATTCCCTCCCGGAGGGGGAAATCGACGCCATCGTCACCGTCATCGAGCTGGACTTCATTGGGAACATCATCACCATCATCTCCACCACCGTCACCGTCATCTCTACCGCTGCACCTCGTAACCGCTGTAACATCTAGGGTTGAATCTTGATTATTTCATAGGGGAAACTCTCCCGGTATTGATTACTCCTTGTTATTGATGCTATTGAGTGAAACCATTGAACCAAGGTTTATGTTCAGATTGTTATTCATCATCATATCACCTCTGATCATGTTCCATATGATGTCTCGTGAGTAGTTCGTTTAGTTCTTGAGGACATGGGTGAAGTCTAAATGTTAGTAGTGAACTATGTTGAGTAATATTCATGTTATCACCAGAATTTGACCGGATCAGAGGTGGGCCGCGATCAAGGTTGGGCTTGAAGAATATACATGGAAGAAATACGTGAATCGGCCTTGTACACGAAGTTTGGGCAGTTT
Organism: Lolium rigidum; assembly: GCF_022539505.1. Lineage (NCBI taxonomy): Eukaryota > Viridiplantae > Streptophyta > Magnoliopsida > Poales > Poaceae > Lolium > Lolium rigidum. Next base: position 236,637,688 of record NC_061508.1, on the reverse strand, counting down.
GCCCTTGTATCTGTAAATATAATAGGATACGTGTCGGTTAGTTAGAGTTTGGCTCGTGCACGGTTGGGATTATTCCCACGTTAGAAAGTCTACGGACTATAAATATGTATCTAGGGTTATCAAGAAAGACAACAATCACGTTCATCACAAACCAATCTTGGCGCATCGCCGACCCCTTGTTTCGAGGGTTTCTTCCGGGTAAGCATCATGCTGCCTAGATTGCGATCTAGGCAGTATACGTTTATTCGTTATCCATGCGTTGCTCGTGCTGAAGCCTTTTTGATGGCAAGCAACGTAGTTATCATAGATGTGTTAGGGTTAGCATTGCTTTACCGTGCTACATGTTTTCGTCCATGCAACCCTTAGACGTCTAGCCGTCCTTACACATTTCTTAGGTGTAAGGGCGGCACCTTGCTTGATCATTATTAAGTAGATTCGATCCGTTATGATCGCTCCTTGGTTCTTCAAGGATTAGTTTAATATCTGCATGGTTAGGCCTTACAAACGGGTTGAAGGATCCAGTAGCACGTAGGGTGTAGTTTGCTAACCCTAGACAAGATGTTCCGGGGATCAACTTAATGTTGGTTTTTAGGCCTTGTCTAGGGTCGGTTTATTATCACCGTGCGTGGCTGCCAGGCTCAATCACGAGTAGGATGTTCCGATTATGCGGTGAAAACCCTAGATCGTCGTATGTCGTTTTAGCTTTGTTTTGATCAAGCAGGACCACCATGCAATCGTAAACCCCATACGAGTCATGGGTGGATCGGCTCCTTGAGCCGATTCACGGGATAACCTGAGAGCCGATCGAGGCTCGTATTTAATGTTTACGTGTATGCCATGCAGGAAATTAAGCGAAGCAAATCCATCACCTTCCCGATCGGTATAGATCGGGTGGCACGCCCTTGCACCAGCATCGGGACGTGCGTACCGGGAGCTTTGCGGGCCGTCGCTCGGAGGGACCAGGGCCAGCCGCAGCCCTAAGGTTGTTCCCGGCTCTTCGTGTTGCCAGCCGTAGCTCGCCGGTGGGTTTCGGACGCCAACACATTCTGGCACGCCCGGTGGGACAGTCTTCGACATCAACTGCGTCGCCATCTACATCTGAGATAGCGGAAGGTACTCCGATCACGTACGAGGATCCGCCCGAGGAGCTCAAGAAGAAGTATGACGACGTCAAAGCTATCCTCGAAGCCGACCTCATCGGCTCTTTCCACGAGACCCGCTCACACGGCATCGGGTGGAGAGGGTTCACACCGAAGGCGCGCTCGATGGAGTGGACCTGTCCACCCCTTCGAAGAACGCACCAGGTCCTTGCGTCGGGAGATCAATTTCATGGTAGCTCATTCGCTACACCGCCATTCTGAGAGCCTGGTGAACACTTTGGAGCGTGTCGCCCTTCGGGTGCTCCATGAAATCTTGAGGCATCAGTACTCTCCGTCAGGGCCTGCTCTAGGGACTCACCAAGGAGAGCTGCCACTCCAGAGCCGACCACCGCTGCCGTTCGCGCTGGCAGCACCAGAGGTGCTGAGTACACCGGCATTTGTCGTCTACAAGATCGGTGGCGATCCTAGCGATTACCAGTTCTTGTATGAGGCGCCTAAGGAGATCCCTCACGGGTACACGTGCACATACGTGCCGGACGGCGATGCATCGGGCACTCATGAACCAGGCTGCAACAGCAGGGACTTCTGGAACAGCAGGAGGAGCTTCTGGATCAGATCTTGAGAAGCAGACGTGGCTAGCTAAGTACGCCACTCCGACGAACGTCCAGAGCTCAACTCCCACAGCTAGCTCAGATCTTGAGAAGCAAGCGTGGCTGGCTAAGTATGCCACGCCCGCGAATCTTCAGAACTCCACTCCTGCAGCTAGCAATGCGGATCAGATCAGCACGATCTTGAGAGACCAGTTCGGCATGGTGCCGAAAAGGAGGGCAATCGGCTATTCCAAGCCGTACCCCAACGACTACGATTTGATCCCACTACCACCCAAATATTGGCTCCCTGAATTCTCCAAGTTTAGTGGGTCAGATGGCTCCAGCTCTATCGAGCATGTAAGCCGATATTTGGCGCAGTTGGGCACGATCTCGGCTGCGAGATGCACTACGCGTGAGGTTCTTCGCACGATCCCTCACATGATCGGCTTTTGGGTGGTACACATCACTGCCACCGGATTCGATCCGGACTTGGAAGCAGCTTGGAGGAACAATTCCACATGCGGTATCACTCGAAGCTTCCGAGGCTGGCATTGCCGATCTAGCACAAGTACGTCAGAAGCGCGGGGAAACAGTGTCAGAGTACATCCAGCGCTTCAGGACCGTTAGGAACCGATGCTATTCGGCTCGTTTGACTGAAAAAGAAGCAGTCGAGTTGGCGGTGGTGGGTCTCGCATCACCAATCAAGGATATGGCTTCCCAAGCAGACTACCCTTCACTGGCGCACATGGTTCAGAAACTGTCATTATATGAACAGCGCCACCCAGAGCTGTACCAGGACAAATTCAAGCGTGCAGTAGTCCTGGTTGAGACAGAGGAAGATGAAGGGTCTGCAGGGAGATCAAGAGGTAGCAGTGGCTGAATGGACTCGGGGGGCAACCCCCGTGTCCTGCAAGTGGGTTAAGCCACAAGGTCCGCCCGCAGGGTTTGATTTTGACGTAACTAAAGCTGAGCAAATTTTCGACCTCTTACTTAAGGAGAAGCAGCTGAAGTTACCCGAAGGCCTCAAAATCCCCACGGTACAGGAGCTGAACGGAAAGCCATACTGCAAATGGCATAACACGTTCTCCCATACCACCAATGACTGCAGGGTGTGGCGTCAGCAGATCCAAATGGCGATAGAAAAAGGACGTCTAATTTTCAACCAGTACGCCATGAAAGTCGACACACACCCCTTTCCCGCCGTTAACACGGTGGAATACGCTTACCCCGAGGGGTGCCAGCCAGGTTTCTCGTTGAGCATTAACATGGTCGAGCCTGGGCACCACTCTGGTAAGGACAAAGGCGAGGGCAGCCGCTCTCGTAGCAAGGACAAGGAGGAAGCCGCTCCACGTGATCGGCTCCGGCACGATGGCAAACGCTACATCACAGAGGGAGAAGTAAAGAATGTGCGATATCAACGACCTCTCTCTGATCATCTCCTCAACAAATATGTAAGTCAGTACGACCAGCGCCGGCGGTACAACAGCGACGATGAAAAGGATCGTCTAGCTAGCAGTGACGCCAGGAGACATCGTCGGCATGATCGCAATGAGGAGAGATACGAGCGCCGTGCCAAGGAAAGGTCAAGAGAACAAGACGACGTGGACAAGCACTGGGACTGTCCTTTCTTCAAACACTGCTGGGATTCAGGAATGAGCCGATTGCCCACAATCGGCAACTGCCCAGAATGTAGACAGAAGAAGAAGGGTGCAACAGACGTGTTAGTGTTCAAACGTCTAGGGCCTCTCCCATCTAGGAACAAGCAAACTGAGTCCTCTCGGGAAGAAGACCTCGAGGAGTTAGGAGATGACTACGAAGAAGAAGAGGACAAGTACCACCGGCCAAGGTGGTGCCCTGACGGACTCAGCCGTTCCCAAAAGCGTAGGGTTCAGCGACTACGTGGCTTGGAGGAAGCCGAAAGGTTATACCTGCACACGCTAAGGAAGGCGCGACCCAATCTGGCGGCGAAAATTCAACGAACCCTAGACGAAGAGGATCGACCACAAAAGATGGAGTGGCGCCCCAAGCAAAGGAAAGCCGATGATGAGACATCGGTTAGTACAAACATGGTGTTCATCCTTCCAGCGGAGTTTTGTGCTCCAGGATTAGACGAAGCACCTGTGGCACAACTTGACTGCGGCCCACAGCCGGTTATCTTTGAGAAGCCACGTGAAAGAAGCTACAGACACCTGAAGGCCCTGTACTTACGAGGTTATATCAATGGGCAGCCTGTCAATAGGATGTCGGTGGACACCGGAGCGGCGAGTCAACATCATGCCATACTCCATGCTACGTCGGTTGGGACGCTCTAGCTCGGATCTGATCAAGACCAACGTTACACTGAGCGATTTCAAAGGCCAAGCATCTGATGCACAAGGTGTTCTGAACATGGATCTGACCGTAGGGAGGAAAACCATCCCTACGACGTTCTTCATTGTCGATAGCAAGAGCACTTACGCTGTCCTGCTAGGGAGAGATTGGATCCACGCCAACTGTTGCATTCCATCTACGATGCACCAATGCTTAATACAGTGGGATGGAGATGAAGTAGAAGTCGTCCATGCGTGACGATACAGCCGAGGTTTCAACGGCCGGCATGAACGTTTGGGAGACGGAAGGCCAAGAGCCACTCTCGTGCATCACTTTGGACGACTGCGAGTACATCGACGTGTCAAAAAACGGGGTGAGGCTGGTCTTATCCACTGGCCTGACCGTATAACAAGAGCAAAGTCTATGAACGTACATGGGAAGGCCGATCCTTGTGATCGGCCCCAAAAAATAAAAAGTAATGATCTTGTCTCAAGCATGTCACGTAGTCATAGTGAAGCACGAACAAGATGTAAACCTCTTTTGATCAATGCAATCAAGATGGGGGCCGATTCCAGCAATCGGCCCATATTATCCTTGCCACACGTCTTCCCTGTGTTCAGTGTCGATCTAACAGGTGACGGAAAGCTAGGGTATGGGTTTACATCGGCTGATGAGCTAGAAGAAGTCGACATTGGTCCTGGGGATAAGCCACGACCAACCTTCATCAGCAAGAAGTTAGATCCACATCTCGAGAGCCAGATGATAGCTCTGTTAAAAGAGTACCCAGATTGCTTTGCATGGGATTACACAGAGATGCCTGGGTTAGACAGGAGCATCATTGAGCATCGGCTCCCTCTCAAGAAAGGATTTCGGCCATTCCAACAACGAGCACATCAGATGAAGGCCGAAATTCTCGAAGAAGTCAAGAAAGAGATCGAGAAAATGTTAGCCGCCGGGTTCATCAGGCCATGCAGGTATGCTGAATGGATCTCCAGCATTGTACCTGTGGAGAAAAAGGACGGCCGATGGCGTGTGGCTATAGATTTCCGAGATCTCAACAGAGCCACTCCAAAGGATGAATATCCAATGCCTGTGGCAGAAACATTGATCAACGCAGCTGCTGGCCACAAGGTGTTGAGTTTCATGGATGGCAATGCCGGCTACAACCAGATTTTCATGGCCCCAGAAGATATACACAAGACTGCATTCCGAGTACCAGGATCAGTAGGCTTGTTCGAATATGTGGTCATGACTTTTGGTTTGAAGAATGCCGGTGCAACGTACCAACGAGCCATGAATTATATTTTTCATGATCTGATCGGCAAGTTGGTGGAAATCTACATCGATGACGTGGTGTTCAAGTCTGTCTCCATGGAAGGACACTTGGATGATTTGCGACGCATCCTAGACCGAACTCGGAAGTTCGGACTCAGAATGAATCCAAAGAAGTGTGCTTTTGGTGTGACGGCCGGTCAGTTCCTAGGTTTTCTTGTTCATGAACGAGGGATTGAGATCGGCCTGAAAAGTCAGGAGGTAGTACGTACCATGCAGCCGCCTACCACGAAGAAGGAGCTCCAACGTCTGATCGGCAAGATCAATTTCGTCCGGCGATTCATCTCTAATCTCTCAGGACGAATTGAACCGTTCATGACATTGGTCAAGATTAAATCTGATGACGAGTTTCACTGGGGGGCAGAACAACAGTAGGCGTTTGATGAGATTAAGCGGTATCTAACAACACCGCATGTGCTAGTTTCGCCTCAGCAGGACAGGCCGTTCTATATCTACCTGTCAGTTGCTGACACGTCCATTGCTTGAGTGGTGGTGCAACTCTACGAGGGCGTTGAAAAGGTTGTATTCTACCTCAGCAGAAGGATGTTGGATGCAGAGACAAGGTATCCTGAGGTTGAGAAGTTATGCCTTTGCCTGTTCTTCACCTGCACCAAGCTCCATCACATCCTTTTGACGGCAGAAATAATCGTCATATGCAAGTCAGACGTCGTTAAGCACATGCTGTCGGCTCCTGTTTTGAAAGGCCGACTTGGTAAGTGGATGTTTGCGTTATCGGAGTTTGATCTCCGGTATCAGCCTGCAAAAGCAGTCAAGGGACAAGCGTTGGCCGATCTCATAGCTGAACGGATCAATACTAATATAACAGCACTATCTATACGTGCATGGGCTATGTTCTTCGATGGATCGGCTTGTGACGATGGTTGTGGCATCGGCATTCCGCTCGTGTCGCCTCGGGGGCAACATACTCCTTCTCCATCGGATTATCTACCCCTTGCACAAACAATGTCGCTGAGTATGAGGCGATACGCAAGGGACCGGAGTTGCTGCTCGGAAGCCGGGCGAAGCGGTGGAGCTTTTTGGAGAATCAAAGTTGGTGATTTCCCAGCTCACGGACGAATACAAGTGCGAGAGTGAGTCGCTCTTCCCATATTGGATGGAATGTCGTGAGCTGATGACACATTTTCGGTACATCAATTTCAATTGGGTCCCAAGATCTCAGAATACCGACGCCAATGATCTCGTGCAAATGGCGTCGTGGTACAAGGACATACCGGATGGGTCGAAGTTCGGGTGCGGTTCCCGGAACAGGATGATTGGAGAGCCGATATCTTCAATTACTTGAAGGATTCGGCTCGGGGGGCACCTAAACGGATAAGATACAAGGCCATGAAATATGTCCTTATAGGAGATGACATGTTCTACAAGACGTTGGAAGGGTTACTACTCAAGTGCCTGGGACCAACTGAGTCTAATCGGCTCTTACATGAGGTGCACGAAGGCGCCTGTGGAACTCACCAATCGGCTCATAAGATGAAGTGGCTGAATAGGCGATCAGGGTTTTATTGGCCCACTATGCTTGAGGATTGCTTCAAGTACTACAAGGGATGCCAAGCTTGTTAGATGTTCGGGAAAATTCAGATGGTACCCGCATCAGCAATGAACCCCATCATCAAGCCTTGGCCATTCCGAGGTTGGGGCATGGATATGATCGGCAAAATCCATCCTGCGTCGAGCAAAGGCCACGAGTGGATCCCGGCCATTACAGTATTACTTCACCAAATGGGTGGAGGCCATCCCTATGAAGAAGGTAAAATCAGAAGATGTTATCAAATTTGTGAAAGAACACGTCATTCATAGGTTCGGGATTCCCCAAACAATCACGACCGATGGAGGTTCGGTCTTTATTTCTAAAGAATTCAGAAAATTCTGCGATGACATGGGGATTAAGCTGGTCCGATCATCTCCATACTATGCTCAAGCCAACGGGCAAGCTGAAGCATCTAATCAGAGCCTGATCAAGCTGATCAAGAGGAAGATTGACGAGAACCCTAGGGTGTGGCATGAAACACTGTCAGAAGCTTTGTGGGCCTACCGCATGTCATGCCATGGAGCCATAAAGACTTTGCCTTACCAGCTCGTCTATGGGCAGGAAGCCGTATTGCCTTGGGAAATTACGGCTGGATCAAGACGTGTCACGTTTCGAATGATCTAACAGCTGAAGAATATGCAGCTTCGATGAGTGACACTATTGAGGATGCAACGGAACTTAGACTTTGGTCGTTGGAAAAGATTAAAGAGAATAAAGCCAGGGTGGCTCGTGCATACAATAAGAAGGTGAGACCAAAGGAGTTCCAAGTTGGTGATCTAGTGTGGGAAGCCGTGTTGCCATTAGGAACCAAGGATAAAGCATATGGCAAATGGTCTCCTAATTGGCACGGTCCATACAAAGTCGTTCAAGCCTTGAAGGGTAATGCATACATGCTGGAGCAGCTGGACGGCGCTAAGTTCCCGATAGTCGTCAATGGGCAGCATCTCAAGAAATATTTCCCAAGCATGTGGGATGACCGATAAAAATGGGGGCCGATTCAAGAAATCGGCCAGTAAATTTTTTTATATACAAATCATAGCCGATGCGCAGACATCGACTTGAGAAATATAGATATCAGTACAGCCGATGCATGGACATCGACTTTAGAATAATGAAAAAGCCGATGCATTACCATCGACTCTAGACAGAACAAGCTCAATTGAGCAGGTTAACAGGTCAAGTTCAAGCCAGAGCCCATGGCATTTGAGATGATTTTCTCGATTGGATTTACTGAATCTGTGCGTTTGGAATTTGAGGTTGGCGTGGACACAAATTGGATCTGTTGACAGTGTGAACAGGCAACTTTTATGGCTTTAGAGCATGTTTATGGCATAAGCCGATGCCCTGCCATCGGTTCTTTGTGCATTGACTTCATTTGACAATCGGCAAAATCGACAAAGAAGCCAAATTAATTGGGGAATATTTCTTCATTAATAAAGGATTTCTTACAGAGAAAGAGCCGATTGCTCAAGGAAGGAAGAACAAAAGAAGGGCCTATTGGCCAATCTACTACTACTAGGCCTATACTAGTGGATCCTAGTCTACGGGCCGTTGCTGCCCTCGTTGTCGTCGGAGCTCTCGTCGGCGCTGCTGCCGGCGGGCTCCTCGTCACTGCTCCAGCGCCCCCCAGGGGGGGCCTCGTCATCTTGATCGTCGACGTCGTCGTCGTCGTCGTCATCATCATCTGACCCGGCGCGGAACCGCTTCGCCGGCGGGTAATCCTCGAGGGAGTCGGTGTCGTCGTCTTCCTCCTCCTCTTCCTCGGAGAAGGTGTACCCGTCCCAGGAGAACGAGTCATCCTCGCTCTCCGATTCCAGTTCCCCATCGGCGAGGAACTGGAGCTCTTCGTCTCCGCTGGTCAAGGACTTGTCGTCCTCGGACCAAACGGAGGAGGCGTGGTCCTCCTGGTCCCACTCTTCTGGGGCGCGCTTGTTGTGCGCCGCCATCTGAGCAGCCACCGGGTCCCACTCCGGTGTCGGCTCACGAGATGAGGAAGAATCGAAGAATACCGACGAGCTGGAGGAGGACGAAGAGGAGAAGTACTGGGAGGAGAGATCCGATGAGGCGGAGGAGGAAGAGGAGGAAGACATTGCTACGGATTGGGGAATTTTTGGGTGCCGATGGCCGGAACAGAGCAAGGGGATGAAGAGGCGAACTGTTCGGCGCGGTTAAATAAAGGGGATATAGTGGAGATTCAATGCCACAGCAGTTTCCGAGGAGGTGGTGCCCAAAGAAAAAAGAAAACAACAGTCAAATCACGCGGAGAAGTTGAGAAGGCAGGGCATCATGATGAAGGATACTGCGACGGTTCTGCTCTGCCACGACATGACCCGACGAAGAAAAAGCAGAGTGATTTTGGAATTATCAATTCCAAAACCAGGGGGCATGTGTTATCACCAGAATTTGACCGGATCAGAGGTGGGCCACGATCAAGGTTGGGCTTGAAGAATATACATGGAAGAAATACGTGAACCGGCCTTGTACACGAAGTTTGGGCAGTTTGCCCTTGTATCTGTAAATATAATAGGATACGTGTCGGTTAGTTAGAGTTTGGCTCGTGCACGGTTGGGATTATTCCCACGTTAGAAAGTCTACGGACTATAAATATGTATCTAGGGTTATCAAGAAAGACAACAATCACGTTCATCACAAACCAATCTTGGCGCATCGCCGACCCCTTGTTTCGAGGGTTTCTTCCGGGTAAGCATCATGCTGCCTAGATCTCATCTTGCGATCTAGGCAGTATACGTTTATTCGTTATCCATGCGTTGCTCGTGCTGAAGCCTTTTTGATGGCGAGCAACGTAGTTATCATAGATGTGTTAGGGTTAGCATTGCTTTACCGTGCTACATGTTTTCGTCCATGCAACCCTTAGACGTCTAGCCGTCCTTACACCTTTCTTAGGTGTAAGGGCGGCACCTTGCTTGATCATTATTAAGTAGATTCGATCCGTTATGATCGCTCCTTGGTTCTTCAAGGATTAGTTTAATATCTGCATGGTTAGGCCTTACAAACGGGTTGAAGGATCCAAGTAGCACGTAGGGTGTAGTTTGCTAACCCTAGACAAGATGTTCCGGGGATCAACTTAATGTTGGTTTTTAGGCCTTGTCTAGGGTCGGTTTATTATCACCGTGCGTGGCTGCCAGGCTCAATCACGAGTAGGATGTTCCGATTATGCGGTGAAAACCCTCGATCGTCGTAGGTCGTTTTAGCTTTGTTTTGATCAAGCAGGACCACCATGCAATCGTAAACCCCATACGAGTCATGGGTGGATCGGCTCCTTGAGCCGATTCACGGGATAACCTGAGAGCCGATCGAGGCTCATATTTAATGTTTACGTGTATGCCATGCAGGAAATTAAGCGAAGCAAATCCATCACCTTCCTGATCAGGTATAGATCAGGTGGCACGCCCTTGCACCAGCATCGGGACGTGCGTACCAGGAGCTTTGCGGGCCGTCGCTCGGAGGGACCAGGGCCAGCCGCAGCCCTAAGGTTGTTCCCGGCTCTTCGTGTTGCCAGCCGTAGCTCGCCGGTGGGTTTCGGACGCCAACAATTCAATGGTTTGATATTTAAGTTGTGGTGTTATTCTTCTAGTGGTGTCATGTGAATGTCGACTACATGATACTTCACCTTTATGGGCCTAGGGGAATGCATATTGTATTCGTTTGCTAATTGTTGGGTTGCCGGAGTGATAGCAACCTGAACCCCCGTTGGTATATCGATGCAGGAGGGATAGCAGGATCTCAGAGTTTAAGGCTGTGGTTAGATTTATGTTAATTACTTTCTTGTATTTGCGGATGCTTGCAAGGGGTATAATCACAAGTATGTATTAGTCCTAGGAAGGGCAATGCATTAGCATAGGTTCACCCACACAACACTTATCAAAACAATGAAGATTAATCAACTATATGAAGCGAAAGCACTAGACTAAATTCCCGTGTGTCCTCAAGAATGTTTGGTCATTATAAGTAAACAAACCGGCTTATCCTTTGTGCTAAAAAGGATTGGGCCACTCGCTGCAATTATTACTCTTGCATTTTACTTACTTGTACTTTATTTATCTGCTATATCAAAACCCCCGAATACTTGTCACGTGAGCATTTACAGTGAATCCTTCATCGAAACTGCTTGTCAACACCTTCTGCTCCTCGTTGGGTTCGACACTCTTATTTATCGAAAGTACTATGATACACCCCCTATACTTGTGGGTCATAACGGACCATGCAGGGGACCCTGTCCTATGGGAGGACACGCAAGATTCGCTGCCCGGCGCTGATCCCGAGGTGATCGTGCCACAGACGGCAGTGCTGCCGCAGCAGGAGGTGGGGTCGACAGGAGTTTTGGAGGATGGTGGAGGTTCTGGGCTGTCTCCGTTTGTGTCCTCGGCGGGACCCACAGAGCGCTCCTTGTCTGCGGATTTGGAAGAGGCTGGTGCGGGGGAAAACATGTTGATGGCTCAGGGAGGGGAGTACATCCGTATCTCCCTTACAGGCGGGCCAGATAGCATGCAGGAGGTCGAGTCGTGGCGCCAGGAGGTCACAGACTCATCGTCTACAGCAACAGGTGGAGCAAACTCTAGTATCCCGACCCAATCGTTCACGGGCCCAAACAACCAGATGCAATTGGTCCCTAGGGAGCATGTGCCACATGAGGTGCACCCTATTGGTTCGCTCGACAAGCCGCTTGAGGTGCAGGAGGAAACAACTGTTATGAGAGAGCAGTTGGAGCTGGCCAGGGTCAAGTCCTTATGTGCCTCCATCCTTAAGGCCCTGGCACCACCTCTGATGCACGAGTTGGAGAGGACCACGGGGTTGAGTGCGGATGCAGAGCCTTTCACCCTGAAACGCGTGACGATGCATTCTGCTGCCGCCCTGGTGAGCACACAAGTCAAAATGGCTTCGACGGCGGAGAGCTCGCTACTCAAGGCGCTGGGTTTCTGCCCAGAGAACCTCTTGGCTAGTGAGGACAATCTTAGACGCTTCAAGGAGTTCTTCGACTCACTGATCAGAGATGAGCACCTTAGAGTTTTGGCTGCCATCTTTGGCAAGGAGCTTCCCACAAGCTTCGAGAGAGAGGTGCACTGTGTGAGGGCAGTGTCGGCGCACTGAGGCGCAGTGTAGGATGGGTGTCCGAAGTAGTAGTTTTTCCATGGATTGCACCTTCGAGATTCTGTGCTAGAACGTTCGAGGTCTGAACGATCCAGCCAAGAGAGATGATGTGCGTGAGTTCATAGCTAGCCTTAGGTTGTGTGTGGTGTGCCTCTAGGAGACGAGGCTAGATGTAATCGACGATTTTCTTGTTATGCAATGTCTAGGACCATCGTTTGATGGTTATGTGTACTTGCCTGCGGTGGAGACGAGAGGAGGGATACTTCTAGCCTGGGATAAGTCCATTGTGGACATTGAGCGTGTGAGCTATGTCGACTATGCGGTCACGGGGGAGGTGATCCCTCGGGATAACAGTAGATGGTGAATTACCACCGTATATGGGACGCAAACAAACGAGGACAAGTTGAGTTTCCTCCGTGAGCTTGAGGAGAGGAGGAGTCTATGTCCGGGGCCGTGGCTACTCTTAGGGGACTTTAACATGATCATGTACGCGGAGGAGAAAAACAACGATCGCTTGGATAGGGGCATGATGGCGAGATTCAGGAGTTTTGCTCAGGAGCATGAGATCAAAGACCTCTACCTGCATGGGAGGAGGTTCACTTGGAGTAGCGAGAGAGCGGTGCCCACGCTTACTCGCATCGACCGGGCGTTTGCATCAGTGGACTGGGACCTCATGAACCCGGACTCTATCTTGCAGGCGCTTTCTTCCTCGGTATCAGATCATGCACCGCGACACCTTTCGCTGAGCGCGGCGTTTAGGCCAAAGAGAAGGTTCAAGTTTGAGGCCTTCTTGCTAAACCTTGAGGGCTTCGAGGAGGTACTTACTGAGGCTTGGGTCTATGACCCCAGCATTGTGGACCCTTTCAGGCGCCTGGACGCTCTGTTCCGCAATGCGGTGGAGTTCTTCCAGGCGTGGGGCGAGAGGAAAGTGGGCAATATCAAACTGAAGATTGCCATGGCCAACACCTTGATCCTAAGATTCGATGTGGCACAAGAGTCGAGAACGCTCACGCATGCGGAGGCGTGGCTGAGGAGAACGCTTAAGCTTGTGGTGTTGGGGTTGGCATCCCTAGAGCGCACGATTGCTAGGCAAAGATCGAGAATCAGGTGGTTACAAGAGGGCGACGCTAACACTAAGCTGTTCCATGCGGTGGCTAACGGGAGGAGGACCAAAAACTACATTGCCTCCGTGAGAGTAGGTGAGGAGACGGTCACAACACAAGAGAGGAAGAATGAGGTCTTCACTGAGGCTTTTGACAGGCTGATTGGGAGCATCCATAACCGGGAGTATACACTTAACCTCGAGGCCTTAAACATACTATGTAGCGAACTTGAGTGATTTGGACTCCATGTTCAAGGAGGAAGAGGTACGGAACACCATTCGAGAGATGCCAGAAGATAGGACACCGGGGCCGAATGGGTTCCCCGGCGCCTTCTACCAGAGAGCATGGCCAATCATAAATCCTGACATACTCGCTGGGCTGATGAAGCTGGGTGTGGGTGATGGGAGAGGTTTTGCCCGGCTGAACCGTGCGTTGATCACCCTCATACCTAAGAAGCCGGATGCTATGGAGACCAAGGATTTTAGGCCGATAAGCATGGTACATAGCTTTGCGAAACTGTTCTAAAAAATCACCACCAATCGTCTACGACCGAGGCTGGGAGAGATTGTGAGTATGAATCAATCCGCGTTCATCAAACACCGGAGTTTACATGATAACTTTGTGCTTGTGAGGCAAGTGGCCAGGAAGATTAACATGAGACGACATCCCAGGAGAGATGACGGTTGAGCTTTGGGGACAATGCCTAATTCTGTGGGAGGCGGTCGAACCCGTGGAGAGAGACACCTCCAGACCGGACCAAATCTCCTGGAAAGGCGCGGAGTCAGGAGCATACACGGCAAAATGCACCTATGAGATGCTCTGCCATGGGAGCGTGCGTTGGAGTATGAGCACACCGGTATGGGGCTCTTTTGCACCCATGAAATGCAAGATCTTCATATGGTTGGTCTTGAAATACCGCTTGTGGACCTCTGACAGGAGAGCGAGGCACGGGCTACAGGAGCATCCGGATGCATGTTACACATGCCTACAAGAGGAGGATAACGTTGACCATATTTTCACCCTATGTCCTTATGCAAGACAGGTCTGGTGCAGGGTGCTGCAAAGCGCTGAGCTGCAGATCGCCGACCCTGGAGCCTCAGGCTGTCTACAGAGGTGGTGGACGGAGGCCCGCAAGCGGGTGAGGAGGATGGATAGGAAGCGTTTCGACTCCTTGGTCATTAGCACGACATGGACACTATGAAAACAGCGAAACGCTAGGACTTTCGGAAATGAGAGAGAGCAGAAGACGGTGGATCAAATGGCGATACAGATCAGGGATGACTTCCACCTTTGGGAGAGTGCCAAGAGAGGAGGGAGGCTAGATATAGCGAGAGCGTAGGCCTAGGCGGAGGGCGGGTGGCGTGTGTGTGTGTTCGCAGCGCCACGGTGCTGTTCTTGTAATTTGACACTCTCTTCCCTTCTATAAAGATAAAGCACGTTTTGCGCGTGCTCTCGAAAAAAAAATATAACCATCGTACATGTCCGTGGAATTACAAGTACGTCCATGCGAAGATAAAGCATCAAGTTGCCCACAATCATTAGAAGTCCCGTTATTACAAGTCGGTGGAACGAGAAAATCTCAACTTCATCTTTTTTGGTTCTTCATGAATAGGAGACAAAAATGACCAGCAACGGTTCACAAGAGCATTTCAATATTTATTTCACCCGGTACAACGTATGGATATTTTTTCTAGTATTGAGATCCCAAATACTCAAAACCCCATCTGGGTCCTAAGATAAGGTGAAGAAAATCTGATCTGATCCCTTTGATGACTTCCACTGGTGGAAAAAGGGCCTTTGGTCGCGGTTCGCAACTGCCATTAGTCGCGGTTGCGCAACCGCGACCAAATTAGCGCGACTAAAGGCCCCCCTTTAGTCGCGGTTGCTTACGAACCGCGACTAAAGGCCCGTCCACGTGGGCGCCAGGCGACCGTCGGGGCGGAGGACCTTTAGTCGCGGTTCTTCTGGCCAACCGCGACTAAAGGCCGCCGCATGTTTAGGGTTTTAGGCCCCCCTAAACCTGCCCCCCCTAAACATGTTTTCTGTTTAATTTGTATTGTTTTATTTCTTTTGTGCTTTATTGTAATTTTGAAGGAGTTTCACATATTCTACGGTACTACATATATACATGCATATGAATGTACAATTTCAAACAAATTTGAAATTAGAACCAAAAAGAATTCAAGAGGAATATACAATATATATTCAATATCATCGGATGACCATATACAAGTTTGAACAAGTTTCCATACATAATTTAATGCATGTATAGTTCTACGTCCTCGCAATGGTGTTCTCCTTTAGGATCGAGGACTTCCCTCCTGAACCATCCAGCTAGTTCCTCTTGAAGTGGTCGGAAGCGAGCTTCTGTACTAAGCATCATCCGGAGGTTATTCCTCTGAGCATGGAGATCACTCGGAACGCGCTCAGAGGTGTATCTCCGGATCATCTCACAGACATAGTATCCACACAGATTGGTTCCCGGTGGCTGAATATCGCCACCATTCTTAGCCTTTGACCGCATGAAGTGTAGCTCTTTTTTGAATTCACCGACCTTTTTATCCGAGAACCGTCTCCAAACCCTACGAGGCAAAGAAAATTAAATGAACAAGAGAGTTATTAGTTAATTACTTGAAGCTTAATTAGGAAATGAACGAAATAGGCCGATCGATATAGAGCGCAAATGAATGAAAACAATTACTTTTGAATCATTTGTCTCATGTCGGCCCAACGCGCCTTATCCATATTCAGAGAGTCGTGGACGAGACATTCTGATTTGTCAACTTTAATTACTAGCGGAATCCGGTGGAACTCGCGGACACGATACATGCACAGTACGTCATGCATAACTCATCGATTAGCCGGCCACATACCATGCATGGAGTAAACAAAAGAGAATATGCTCAAGACATAAACACTCACCCAAAATGGTAAGGAAATAGAATATCACTTTTGAATTCCTGCTTATCAAGAAACCCCCGCAGGTCTTCCTCCACGTCGGCGGGGTGATGCTGTAACGTATATCCATTAACGATGTGTGGGTCAATGAACCCAACATCATGGATGTTCCTTACTCTGCATTCCTTAATCTTCAATCTGCATGTATAATAGCGGATACAACAATATAGTTAGGACATATATATATAGTGCAGGCAATATGAACGAGATGGGGTAGAAATAAATCACTTACAGAATGTAGCAACTGATGAAAGATTTGTCGAGCTCGCGCAGATTGAAAAGCTGGAACAATTCACTCAGATGAATTTGTACAGAGTAATGTTTGAAGTGATGCTCATATCCAACTTCCGCATAAATATAATCTTTGGCGTTTTTATTTTCTATGTAACCCTTGTACCATTTCAGCAGACCTTTCATTTGTGGAGGTTGATCCTCTTCCTGCGCAGGCTCGACGAGAGGCCCATTCTTCACATATGTAAGTACTACCTCCTTCACTGGCGCCTCATCAAGGCCTAACAGTTCACGAAGAGTAATACCTAAGTTGGCCGCTTGTTCTCTGGCACTCATTACAGTCAATCCATGTGCTGCCGCAGCTTCTATGATATCGGGGGGCATCCGGACCGGCGGCTGTCACTATAAGCGGGGCAATCGATTGTTTACTTTGTTCCCCGAGCTGGGCAACTCGTTTCCCGCTTTGTGCACTTTGTAATTCCACTTTCTCGGCCTCCTCTTTCTTCTCCTTGAACATGCGTGCCTGATTACGAAGTTCACGTGCATAGTCGTCAGGCAGATTCTTCGCGGCTTGGGACGGTGTGTTCAAAAATGACTTAGCCCACTTCTTTTGCTCATCAGAAAATACTGGCTTGGGCTCGGGCTCCCTTTTCTTCTTGCAGTCCACCTTCCATCTCTCATATTCAGAAGTCGCGGCCGCCTCGACTTCCTCGGCACTACGTTCCCAAGGCCTCGTGGGGAGAGGCTTCAGTGATGGCTCCGGTACCTTTGTTATCTTAGGTACATAAGGGTCCGGGTTAATAATCCAGGACTGCTGCTTCGCTTCTTCGCCGGAGGTGGATTGGGGGCGGCGTTCGCTTACCCGCCCGGGCGGACTAGGGGGCGGCGGCTGCTTACCTGCCGGAGGTGAATTGGGGGGCGGCGTCGGCTGACGTGAAGGAGGTGTAGGTGAAGCACCACCACCACCACCGCCACCGCCGCCACCACCACCACCGTAGCGGGGTGGACTTGTTGGCGCCTCGCCTGGAAACTTGATAAACTTCTTTTGCCATAGAATGAACTGGCTCTTGACATCTCCAAGTCTTGTCGCCCCTTCAGGTGTAGCAATGTCAATGTCCAGGTCCTCAAACCCTTGGACTATGTCCTCCACCGTGACACGAGCATAGCCATCTTGAATGGGGTTGTTGTGGTGGAGTGCTCCAGTGTGGTAAAGCACCGCCGATGGCTACCTTCATGGACATGTTCCCGATAGGATAATACAGATGACATGCTTTCATCTCCTTTATATCGTCCACGGGGTAGCGAGGAGGCTCCGGTGCAGTAATTTCGACCACCGGAGGCTCCGGTGCGTAATTTCGATCGTCGGTGCACCGGCCGGTGGGGCCTCCGTGGAAGCCACGCTGCTTCTCCGCTGCTGGCTTCCGAGATCCAATGGATGATCTTCATGCTGCGCCCGAGCTGCATCTCTTTCGGCTACTAGTACACTCACGGTTTTCTTCATCACATCCATTTCCGATGCCAACCGCGCCACAACATCTGCTTCCCGATCCATCTTTCTCTTACGGCTTCGTAACCGTACGGGTCATCGTTCTGGGGAACCCTACTTTCCACGGAATGTGCCCCATGCCTCGTACACGTCCTCCGTGTTCGGGATTCCCGAGGGCTTTTGTCGGGCGTCGTTCTCTCCGTTGAACTTGATCCTCCCCTCTTGAGCATCCCTCATTGCCTCAATAAGCTTTTGGGTGGGTTTAATTATTTTGCCCTGGTAAACACACTCCCTTGTCTCCGGGTTCAGCGATCCCCCATGCCCGTACCACCAACTTTTGGCCCTTGGGTCCCATCCCTCCATACCTGGACGGATTCCTCGCGCCCTCAGCTCGTTCTCCATCTTCTCCCACCTAGGCATCCAAAGGCGATACCCTCCTGGCCCCATAATATGATTGTACTCCTTCTTAGCCGCATTTTCCTTATTTTTTTCGATATTTGAAGGAACTGCTCCGATTTCTTTTGCTTCACAAATTCTGGCCAATCATGTTGCAGTTTCTCATATTGTCCTTTGAAATCCGGAGTCTTGTTCTGCTTGACAAAGTCATGGGCTAGATTTTGCTTGTATTTCCGGAATGCGTCGGACATCTTATGAAGAGCGAACTGTTTGACTAGCTTGCACCTCTCCTTGTTTTCCTCAATCTTGTTACCCTCCTCATCGTATTTGTGGTATTCCGGAGGTAGAACGAAATGTTCCATAAACTTGTTGAAGCAATCTTTTTTGTTCTCTTATCGACAAAAGTGAAACCAAGACGTGCCTTCTTTGGCTGATTCCACTCCGGGACGGTGATCGAGACGTTGTCTCTAACAACGGCTCCGCATTGGCTGATAAACTTGGTGGCGTTCTTGCGGGGCTCCAGCGGCCTGCCGGTTGCTTCCTCGACAACCTCGATGGTGCATGTTTCTCCTGGTTTCATCGTCTTGGTTGCGCCACGCTTTGACGACGTACTCGATTGTTTCGACGATCCGGCCGAGGGCTAAAATAAGAAAGAGAGTCGCGCGCGTTAGTACACACATATTTATTCAAATCAGTTAGTTTGTATCACCAGAGGCTCAATGTATATATATACCTCGGCGCCGGAGGTGGTTGCTACTTCCAATTGAAGATCGTCGTTTATCGACGTTTCTTCGGCATCATCTTGCTGACGGCGCCCTTCATCTTCACCCTCAAGGTTCAGATAAGAAGAGATATCATCTTCTTCTTGTCCGGTCGGCACATATAGAATATCGCCTTTTATGATGCCGAAAATATGGTCTTCAGCGTCCGGATCATAGTTGTCCATAATCAGGTCAGCTCTATCGTCCGCCATATGTCAGTCCTGAAAACATGTAGTTAAAACAAATTAATTGTGTATATGCATTATCTCATCTCTTCTACATATAAAGAGAGAGGGCGACGAGGGAGGCGAGAGGGGGGACGCAGTGACCGCGTGACCGAGAGACCGGTGGCGGTGGCGAAAGGGCGGTGGCGAAAGGGCGGTGGCGGTGCCGACGACACATAACCCTCGCCGCCCCCTCTCGGTCCCAAAAAAAAACACCGCGCGTATACGGAGGGGGCGACGAGCGCTGCCCCCTCCGAATAAGCGCGGCGCCCTTCTCTCTGGCCGGCGGCGTGGCGCCCCTTCTCTTGGCCGGCGGCGTGGCGCCCCTTCTCTCTCGTGTACACTGGCTGGCGGCGGCGTGGCGCCTGTGAGTGGCGGCGGCTGCGGCGACGGCGAGGGCGGCGACGTACGGGGCGCGGCGGTTGGATTGAGGCGACGTTGTTCATCGCGTCGGCGGTGATTAAATTTTTTGTTAAGTTAATTAAAAAAAGATGAGAAAGGGGGGCCGGGGGCGGCGCCGCATGTACTAAGTCACATAATACACATAATTAGTCACATAATACACGTTTAGTCACATAATCGACGACGATTAATTTTTTTGTTAAGTTAATTAAAAAAACTTAGTTACAAATTAGTCACATAATACACGTTTAATTACAATTTAATTAAGTTACATTTTTAATTAAAAAACTTAGTTACAAATTAAAAAACTTAGTTACAAATTAAGTTACAATTTAATTAGTCAATTAATTAGTTAAAATTTTAAGTCAAAATTTTTAAACTTATTTAAAAACAACTTAATTAGTTACAAATTTACACTTTAATTAGTTAAATTTTAATTAGTTAAAAAAACAAAAAAAAACGGCCGGGAGAGGCCCTCTCTCTCCTCTGCTCTCTCTCCTCTCTTCCTCTCTCTTCCCGGCGGCGCGCGGCGCGCGGCCAGTAGTGCGCGGCGCCCGAACGGCGCCGAACGGCGCGCGCGGCGAACGACGGAGGGATGTTGAACGGCGGCGGTTGCGGGCGCGCGCGCGGTGGACGTGTACTGGCGCGCGCGTGTGCATGGCGGCGGCGGCGCGTGGTGTCTTCGGTACCGGTGCACGTACGTGTACTCTGTCGCGGCGGCGGCGCGGTCGTCGATCTTCGGCGCACAGCGGCGCGAGGCGCGGCGACGGCGGTCTTCGGCGTGAGCGGCGACGGTCGGCGGCGGGCGAGGGCGGCGACGTGCAGAGGGCGGGCAGCCTGACGGCATCGGCGAACGAGCAGGGCGAGCGGAGAGGGCGAGGGCGGAGGAAGAAGAACTGGCCGCGCGATATTTATAGCGAGAGGGCTTTAGTCGCGGTTGGTGACCCCAACCGCGACTAAAGGCTACCCTTTAGTCGCGGTTGGTGACCCCAACCGCGACTAAAGCCTTTTTTTCGCCCCATTTGCGGTTCCCGCGGAAAATGACTAAAGGCCTTTTTCAAAATTATTTTATTTTCTAAATGTGACAAATAAAACTAATTCATGTCTAAATGTGAAAAATACAAATAATATATCAAAAAATTCAGAAAAATAAAACTAATTCATTTCAAAATATTAAAAATACAAATTATATATCAAAAAAATCAGAAAAATAAAACTAATTCATTTCAGTATGTTAAAAATACAAATAATATATCAAAAAATTAAGAAAAATAAAACTAATTCAATTCAAAATGTTTAAAATACATATAATATATCAAAAAATTCATAAAAATAAAACTAATTCAATTCAAAATTTTAAAAATACAAATAATACATCAACAAATTCAGAAAAATAAAACTAATTCAATTCAAAATCTTAAAAATACAAATAATATATCAAAAAATTCAGAAAAATAAAACTAATTAAATTCAAAATTTTAAAAATACAAATTATCAAAAAATTCATAAAAATAAAACTAATTCAATTCAAAATTTCTTCCCGGCCGCCTCTGTCTTCTCGTTGGCCCCCTCTTCCCGCCTCTGTCTTTCCGCCGACCTTCTCTTCCCGCCTCGTCTTCCCGCCATTTCTTCCCTGTCTTCCCGCCTCTTTCTTCCCGCCAATTTTTTCCCGCCAATTTCTTCCTGCCTCTTTCTTCCCGCCACTTTCTTCCCGCCTCCTGTCTTCCCGCTCCCATTTTTCCCGCCATTTGTCACTCCATATATGTAGCCCGGCTTGGCCAGCATTATCACATCTCTACAATCTCTCATCACTCTCTCATGGCTTCCACCGCACCCACTCTAACCTACCAGCGAGTGGAGGAGCTTTGCGCCTCGAACTACCCTTGCCCACCGGGCTACCGCGTCCCCGCCGGCCGGAGCCTAAGCGCCGGCGGCGTGCCGGTCCCTCCCGTCCCTCGGGTACTGCGCGCCGGGCGGCCATCACGAACCACTACTACCTCGACCTCACGCCGGAGCAGCGGATGAATCCCCGCTGGCATCCCGATAACCAGCATACTTGGGAAGCCTTCTTCATCAATCGGCGTGAGAGGGCGCTCGCCAGGTATGAGGAGGACGGTCTGCCTCCTGGGAACTTCCACGAGGCCGGCCGTCGGCTATGGTGGTACGGCCGGACTCTGCAGAGCGTCATGGACTACATCACGGCCAGCGATATCCCCCGCCTGCGCTACCCTCAGTTCGAGCCACGAGCGCCGCCCGACGACAGCGACGACAACAGCGACGACGACGGCGGCAACTTAGAAGGCGACGACTACCAGTACAACGGCGGCGGCTATGAAGACTACGAGTATGCATATTATACGCCTAGGCAGGAGTATGACTGAATCACTCCAAATTTCATGTATCATCAGTGCTATCTCGAGTCAATTGAATCATTCGAAAATGGACACCAAACACATCACGGGTAATATAATTCACATGATCCATTCAACAAAGTTTGGTACAATAAATTATTATTACACATCATTTCTTCCCTTGTGTCCCTGCTTGCTTACGATTGTGCCGTATCCATGGAGCATCCTCATCATTTAACTTAATGCTTGGGTCGGTGTTCACTTTGAAGGGCGGAATTTCGGCAAACATATTATAATCTTCTGACATGTCTGTCTTGTCCTCCACTCCCACGATGTTTCTTTTCCCTGAAAGAACAATGTGGCGCTTTGGATCATCGCATGATGTACTGATCGTTTTCTTATCTTTCCGTTTCCTCGGTTTGCTACTCATGTCCTTCACATAGAAAACCTGAGCGACATCTTTCGCTAGGACGAATGGTTCGTCAAGGTAACCAAGATTGTTGAAATCCACCATTGTCATTCCGTATTGCTGGTCCACCTTTACCCCACCTCATGTTAGCTTGAACCATTTGCACCGGAACAAAGGGACCCTAAAGGAGGGTCCATAGTCAAGTTCCCATATCTCCTCTATGTAACCATAATATGTGACCTTTTGCCCATTCTCGGTTGCTTGCATCAAAGCGGACACCACTGTTTTGGTTGGTGCTCTTTTTATCTTGGGCGATCGTGTAAAATGTATTCCCATTTATCTCGTACCCTTGGAAAGTCGTTATAGTCGAAGATGGTGTCTTGGCCAACATGTACAGCTGATCTACAACATGATCGTCATTCATTAAATGTTTTCTCAACCATCTGCCGAAAGTCTCCATGTGGGCCTTCCTAATCCAGGATTCAGGCTTCCCAGGGTTGTCCGAGCGTAAAATATTCTTGTGTTTCTCAAAGTACGGAGCCACCAAGCTGGAATTGGTCGAACCGTGTGGTGTGCTTCGGCCGGAGAATGGTCGTCCATACATATCGTTGATTTCCTTCCGATCGTGCCTTTTCCACTTAGTCTCCCCTCGTGCCGCGATCGAGGAAGACCAATCGGCTTAAGGTCGGGAACAAAGTCAACACAAAACTCAATTACCTCCTCATTTCCATAGCCCTTGGCGATGCTTCCTTCGGCCTAGCACGGTTACGAACATATTTCTTTAATATTCCCATGAACCTCTCGAAGGGGAACATATTGTGTAGAAATACGGGACCGAGAATGGAAATCTCATCGACTAGGTGAACCAGGAGGTGCGTCATAATATTGAAGAAGGATGGCGGGAACACCAACTCGAAACCGACAAGACATTGGATCACATCGTTCCGTAACCGTGGTTGAACTTCGGATTGATTACCTTCCGAGAGATTGCATTGAGGAATGCACATAGCTTCACAATGGATACTCGAACATTTTCCGGCAGGAGCCCCTCAAAGCAATCGGAAGCAATTGCGTCATAATCACGTGGCAGTCGTGAGACTTCAGGTTTTGGAACTTTTTCTCCGCCATGTTTATTATTCCCTTTATATTGGACGAGAATCCAGACGGGACCTTCATACTGCTCAGGCATTCAAAAAAGATGACCTTCTCTTCTTTGGTCAGAGCGTAGCTGGCACGACCTTGAAACCGTTCCGGATGCCGGTCATCAGGGTCTTTCAAACTTTGTTGGTCCTGCCGTGCTTCCTTTGTATCATTTTACTTCACTTACACGCCCAAGAAGCTTAGGAGGTTCACGCAAATATTCTTCGTAACGTGCATCACGTCGATTGCAGAGCGGACTTCTAGGACTTTCCAATATTCTAGCTCCCAGAATATAGATTTCTTCTTCCACATGGCTGCGTGCCCGTCAGCTCCCTTCGGAACCGATTGTCCGCCAGGACCCTTTCCAAAGATGACTTTCAAATCCTTGACCATATCAAATACCTCAGCACCGAGTGTGTTCCGCAGGCTTCGGCCGGTGATCTGCCTTGCCGTTGTAATGCTTGCCTTTCTTTCTTACTCGGATGAATTTTCGGAAGAAATCGACGATGCCCAAGGTACACGTTCTTCTTACAATTTGGCAAATGTACACTTTCGGCCTCATGTAAGCAGTGCGTGCATGCATTGTATCCCTTATTTGACAGTCCCGAAAGGTTACTAAGAGCAGGCCAATCGTTGATGGTTACGAAAAGCAACGCTCGTAGGTCAAATTCCTCTTCTTTGTGCTCATCCCACACACGGACACCAGGTCTGCCCCACAGCTGTAAAAGTTCATCAACTAATGGCCTTAGGTACACATCGATGTCGTTGCCGGGTTGCTTCGGACCTTGGATGAGCACCGGCATCATAATGAACTTCCGCTTCATGCACAACCAAGGAGGAAGGTTGTAGATGCATAGAGTCACGGGCCAGGTGCTATGGCTGGAGCTCGCTCGCCAAAAGGATTCATGCCATCCGTACTTAGACCAAATCTTATGTTCCTTGCGTCAGCTGCAAAATCTTTGAACTCTCTCGTCGATCTTTCTCCATTGCGTTCCATCTGCGGGGTGTCTCAACTCCCCGTCCGACTTACGGTCCTCTTTGTGCCATCGCAACAACTTGGCATGCTCTTTGTTCCCGAACGGACGTTTCAACCGTGGTATTATAGGAGCATACCACATCACCTTGGCGGGAACCTCTTCCCGGGTTTCGGCCCTCAACATCGGCACCGGGGTCATCGCCTCTCGATCTTATAACGCAATGCGAGTGCATACCGGGCATTCATTCAAATTCTCGTATTCACCGCGGTAGAGGATGCAATCGTTGATGCATGCATGTATCTTCGTAACCTCTAAACCTAGAGGGCGGACAACCTTCTTTGCTTCGTACGTACCGGCGGGCAACTCGTTATTCTTTGGAAACATATTCTTCAACATTTTCAGCAAGTTTTCAAATGCCGAGTCAGCTACACCTGCTCGTGCCTTCCATTTCAGCAAATCCAGTGTGCAGCCCAGCTTTTTCAGACCATCATCGCATCCGGGGTACAACGCCTTTCTGTGATCCTCTAACATGCGATCCAAATTCTCCCTCTCCTTTTCAGTTTCGCAGCGTCTCCGTGCATCAGCAATGGTCCGACCAAGATCATCAACGGGATCATCACGTGCCTCTTCTTCACCTTCCCCTTCACCTTCCCCTTCACCTTCAGCATCCTCCATGAAAGTATCACCGAAATGAGCAAGATAGCTTTCATCGATGAAATCATCCCCTTCTTCATCTTCTTCCATTATAACCCCTCTTTCTCCATGCTTGGTCCAACAATTATAGCTTGGCATGAAACCGTGCCGAAGCAGGTGCATGTGAACATCTCTTGAGGAAGAGTAACCCTTCTGATTCTTACAGTTAACACATGGACAGATAACAAAACCCCCTGCTTGTTCGCATTAGCCACTACGAGGAAATCTTTCAAACCCGTAGTGAACTCGCCGGAGAGTCGGTTACCGTACATCCATTGCCGATTCATCTGCATTATTATAATATAAAATATATAATTAACCATCATGCATTTGTTAAACTAACTAGCTACAAACAATATAAATTAAACAATGAACTACACACATGCATATTTTATCAATGACACATGAAAGGTTCAAGTTGCTAACCGCGATCGAGGAGGAAAAAATAAATAAGGAAGCTCAAGTGTGGCTCCAACACTTCATATCATGTTTGTTTCATGCTCTTGGGGCATTTTATCAAACACCTTGTGTGCATAAGAGGAACCAAAAGCAAACCTACACCCCCTTGTGAAGCTTGTGAAGAGAAGTGGCATCAAATGACTAAGTGCTGTGAGCTGAGGCCCTTTTATAGGGATGGGCCTTTAGTCCCGGTTGGCCAGGCCAACCGCGACTAAAGGCCACCTTTAGTCGCGGTTGGCAAGGCCTTCGGGCACCTTTAGTCGCCACCCACCGAGCGCCCTGGGCCCAGGCCTTTGGTCGCGGTTCGCCTCCCGAACCGCGACTAAAGGTCCCATTAGTCGCGGTTCTTATAGCTTCGTGACTTATGGGGCTGGACGGAAGCCTGTTTTTCCACCAGTGTTCACTATCACTAGCTGACAAACGTAAGCCTGTTGGTTAGTCTCAACTCTCAAATCAACCGCTTAGAGCTGTTGGCAGATGCTCTAATGACTGTGCTTTTGTCTCTCGTTATATATTTTCCTTCATGATGCGGCTCTGAACTATGATAATTTGCTCAGGTGCTACCTGCCGCTAGTTCACGCGACCTGAACCTTAGCAGCCGGCCTGAACATGACCGACCATTTATTTATAAACAAAAATCGGGGGCAGAGAGTGTCAACTCGTGATTGGATCAAAATGTAGGACCAAATGAAAAATATCCATCACCAATCTCGACAAGTCATCTGACTCTGACCATAACTACGCTAGTTTTCTAGACAGCCCCTGCTTATTTTTATTTTGGGCACCTGAAAGCAACATTTTGGTCAACTGTGCACAATTTCTTCAGTTACTTAACCTGATCAAAACGATTAACTAACTTGATGATTGAGTTATGGCTTTGTTCTGGAACTGACTGTCTGAATGATGTTACATAGCTTTCGAGGAACAAACTGGAATGCTGCATACATCTGACTTGCTGCTAAAAAGCCTGTGCCTTAAGGGCATCTCCAGCGGCGACGTAAATCGGTGTCCGCGAGCGTCCGTTTACGTCGCGCGGAGGACGCGAGAAAAACCGTTTTTGTCCGCGCGTCCGTTTGCGCCTGGGGGTGCCTCCAGCGGCCCGACGCATTTCTGCGTCGGCATGAAATATGAAGTTTGAAAACAACAAAATAAAGCGATTCAACTAAGTCATAGTCCTTATTACATCCAAATTTTAAAAGTCTACATGAAAATAAGATGGTATTCCTGTAGGCATGGTCTTCATGGTCAGCCAATGCCCACTGTTGCTCAATCAGATCCGTCTGCAGCCGTTTGCACACGTTCTCGTCAATGATTTCTACATTCATATGCTGATAGTTCTCCCAAGATAAAGCCCCAGGGAGTGACACAACTAGCTCACCTTAAAAGTCTCAGTGATTCTCATTGCGGCCATCAGGACGCTCGTTCTCAACGATCATGTTGTGCATGATCACGCAACATGTCATCACCTCATGCATGGTCTTCAGCAACCATGTTCTTGCCGGGTGACGGACAATTGCCCACCGAGCATGGAGCACACCAAATCCGTGCTCCACATCTTTCCTGCAAGCCTCTTGCATCTTGGCAAACCTCCTTGTCTTCTCGGAGTTTGGATTACAAACAGTCTTCACCAGTGTGGCCCAGTTAGGGTAGATGCCATCAACAAGATAATATGGCTTCTCAGATTCATTTTCATTGATCTCATAGCTCACCTGGGGAGCTTAATTTGCCTTGCATTAGCCGGTTGAAAACCGGTGATCGGTGCAACACATTGATGTCATTGTTGGAACCGGCCATGCCAAAGAATGAATGGCAAATCCATAAATCTTGAGATATGACATCTTCAAGAATGATAGTACGTCCCTCCACATGCCCGCTGTACTGACCCTGCCATCCAAATGGACAGTTCTTCCACTCCCTGTGTGTCAACACCCGGATTTTTTAAGTCCGAATGCCTATTATGTCATACATCGCAATCCCAGGAATATTGTTGTTGCGAGGCATAATAGTTAAGTATCACAGTCATCATTCATTACAAACCATAAGTCTTGCAAATTTGGAATCACATGATCCATATTACACGAATAGTTGATCTATCGATCAACGAACAAACACGAGTTCATAGTTCAACATAGCGGAAGCGTAAGATACAAGGACTCTCTAGTCCACAGGCCAACGCTTGACGTCGGAAGGCGCTTAGTTGTCGTAGGCGTCCTGCTGGTCATCTCCTTGTTCCTCTTCATACTCTGGCCATTTGAATAGCCAGGGACAAAGCCGTGAGTACTTTAAGTACTCGCAAACTAGTACTAATATAAGTGCTAGACATTCTAGTATGGTTGGCTAAGCTCTAGTTTATTTGCATAAAGCTAGTTTTAGTTCCCAATATTTGAGAAAAGCTTATTCAAGTGCTAACTAACTCAAGTGGGAACATTAGTGTCATTCCCACCATTCAAATGGTGATTTCAATTCAGTTCACCACAAGTCATTTCACCATCATCTTTCAACATCATTTTCAAAGATATGACTTCGGAAACTGTATGGCCTTTCCAACCGTCCGTAACCGTGGACGCGGCTATTCGAATAGGTTTACACTCTGCAGAGGTTGCACACTTGTGGCACAACATTTGATTTCATCCGTCGGGATTACCCCGAATCATCGTAACACAGTACGCGGATCATCAACCATAACCTTTCACTTACGAGTCCTAGTATGAGAATCTCTCCCCATGAGCTTGGCCTCCCAGTGAAGACCAACTGTCAACCTGGGAACTGCACAGGGCTTGGCCGTACAATTCACCTCAATTTCACATCATTTCTCAACAACGGAGGCAACCTCAAGCGTAACCCCTATGACGTGTGTTCAGAGGGAACCCATACTAAGATGCATAAACTTCCAGTTAAGTCCTACCCATAATCAGGTATTGTGGGGGTACTTAATAATTGGAAAGGTATCGCATTCAAACCAACATCATTGTTTTATCAAAAATCACCATCTTCTCTTGGTCATATTCTCCTTCAAAAATCATTCAATGGAATGCTTCATCATTCCAAGGTTTCAAATTCATTTCAATTTCACATTTTTCCCATCTAGAGTAGTCAAGTTTTATTTCATTAGCACTAGCTCTAAATCATGAGGGGTGCTATCTTGCTTTGCTTGATTGAGACCAACTTCACTACTCTAGTAACCAACTTGTACTTTGACCAAAGTTAACTATAAAAGTAACTCATTGAGAGAACAAGTAGAAACTTGTAAAGTAAAAAACTTGGGATAGGCTTATGTAAGAAAAGGTAAGATTCATGGTGCCTTGCCCCAAGGGGGCTTTGCACTTTGCAAGAATATTAGCTTGCCTTGGTAGTTCTCAAACTGTTCCTCCTCCTCCTCTTGGTAGCAACCTTCTTCTTCGGCGTACTCTCCGGTGCTACCGTCTAAATTTGAATACGAGTATAATTACTCACTAATTCAATGGCTATTCCACACATCACATATAAACACACAAACTATTCTATGCACACAAATAATCTACTTAGAGTGCATGGGTTGTGTTGTTTAAATAGAATTCACTTCTTTGTATTTAATATGTAAATGATAGTTTCCATAGGGTTCTTGAGAAATAATTTCCTCTCATTGAAATCTTCTTAAGATTTAATTTCTCCAACAATCATATATGAACTCATATTTACCTAAGTCAAATGTTCATCATCATCATTTGGGAAAATGATTTAAATGAGGTAGATCACCTCATATCATTTAATACACTACATTTGATTTAAATCTCAAGTAATTCATATAAGAGAGTTTGGACCAGAGGTACAAACATCCCATGAATTCATGTGAGAAAATTTTAAATGAAGTATAAGACTCCACATAATTTACTTTAATAGTTTTGGATAATATCAACTAGTTAAACTAGCCATATCATCCATTAATTAAACTATGGCATGATCATGCAAAGTGACCACACCATTTTATTGCATAATCAATTAGTGTAAGTCAAAAGAGAGCTATTAGAGTTGGAATTAACTTAATATCTATTTTGGTTGATTTTTAATAATTATTTGAATAGGGAAAAGTCCCTGCCTTGTTATTTTTATCACATTAATTCTACAAAGAATCTGGTCATGGGACCAGTGGCATGTTGTAGATAATTTCACTAGCTTTCCAACAATATAAAGTTCATAAATTTTGGTTTAGCCAATTTGAATCTATTGAATTTCAAAGTGGAGGTAGTATTGAAATTATTTGAATTTGTTTAAATAACATTTGAACTAAAAGGGCCGGCGGGAAAAACTACTGGGCCAAATCATTTAAACAGGCCAAAGGCCAGCCCAGCCACGGTCCAGTGCCGCGCGGGCTGCCTGACAGAGGGTCCCGCCTGTCAGCGGCTCTTAAATGCCGAAGCGGTATGGAGCAGCGTGGGGCGTAGGATTAGATCAAGATCTAACGGCTCCAGTGCATCGTCTCGCCGGCGAGAGAGAAGTTCGCCGGCGGCTCAGGTAGGGGGTCGGAGGGCTTACGGTGGCTCCAGCTAGGGTTGGCAATATGCGTGACGAAGTTGTGGACGACGGCGAAGCGGCTGGTAGCAGTGGCGGAGCTCGAGGTGGTCTGGTTCGCCGGCGATTGCTGCAGGGCTTCCGCGGCGGCAATCTTGCGATTGAGCTTGCTCCGGCGAGGATTCGATGGGTGGAGTGGTGGTTGAGTAGCTGTGAGAGGTGGGGAGTCTGGTGGTGTGCTTGGATTGCTCAGGGGAGCTCTCCTTTTATAGCAGCGCATGGGTGCTGCGGGGCAGGGTGGCGGTCGACCATGGCGCGGCGATTCCGGCGGCTGGTCGAGCTAGGCGAGGTCATGGCGAGGCTCTGCGTGTCCAGGCGAGGCTAATGGCGGCGACAGCTTGGTCGGGGAGGGCCTGGTTGTGTCGCGTTGCTTCCATGTCTGCCGCGTCCGCGGCGGACCAGGGTTTCCTTCTCCGGTGGCGGTGGGCGTGGGTCATGGTCGAGTGAGTGTCTGGCGGCGTCCAGGTGTCGTGGTGATGCTCAAGGCGTTGCGAGCGGGGCCAGGGCGAGAACGAGGTGGTGGCGCGGCGCGTGTACTGAGCGTGTCCGTGGCGTGTGCTGGGCGCGCGTCGTCCGGCCAGTGTCGTCGTTCTCATCGACCATGGCGATGCTAGGCGAGGCTAGGCGATGCGGTGGCGTGGTGTGGCGCAGTGGCCAGGGCAGGGATGCAAGGGGAGAGAGGGGAGGTCGTCGGGCTCGGCGACATGGCCGGCATGGCCATGCCCTAGCTGCCCTCCTCCTCTCCTTAGCATCACTATGCATCATTTAGGGTTAGAGGGGACCAGGGGACACAATGGTGTAGGTTAGGGTAGTTTAGGTGGAGTAGATCACTATTTGCAATAGTTGCAAATAGTGCCCGAATTTGGAATTTGCAAATTTGTCTAAATTTGAAATAATTCAAAAGGTGAATCTATTTGAAAAGTATTTGTTTAGATAAGTTGTATTTGACCAGAGGTGATTACAGGTGGTGGTGGAAAAGTTTAATTCCAAGTTTGGCCAAAATTGGCTAAGTGGAGATTGTTCCATGTGTTAAAAAGTTGAGACTTTGGATGAGCATAGCTCATGATCAAAGATGATTTTGGCATGGTGATCTTTACCAAAGTTGTTCACCTTGATGTTGACTTTGAAATGGTGCAAAGAGTTAGCAAGATTTGGTTTGGGAAAATTGAATGTCAATGGCTCAAAGTAGTGATCAGACTATAATTGTCACTTTTGACCATTATCATATGTGAGCAAGATTTGCATTTGAAAATTATTTGAATTGTGATTCTTTGATTCCAAAAGTTGTAATAAGTGTTTAGTAACATTATTCAACTAGTGGTGAAGACCAAATAGGTCTAGGGTCAAAATTTATAAAAATGCCATAGGGCATATGTGAGGGTTTTAGGGTTTTTCACTTATTTGATTTCTTTCTCTTTTTGGTTTTATTTGGTTGGTGATCTTCATATGATCACCCTAGGGTTTTAGAGCATATCAAATACAAGTAATAACAATCATCATGGCATATCAATCAAATGCACAAGTCCTATGCATGGTACTATATGCAAATTTAAAAAGTTTTTATTTGTTTGAAATTTTGCTCTCTGGAATTCTCTAACTTTCTTTTTATTGAAATTTGGGGTGTTACAAACCCTTCCCCCTTACAAAAGATCTCGTCTCGAGATCGAAAAGAAAGTTAGGTACTAAAGAGATCTGGGTACTCCTTCTTCATGAAGTCTTCGCGCTCCCATGTGGCTTCATCCTCGGTATGATTGCTCCATTGTATCTTCAGAAACTTGATGCTTCGGGTGCGGGTGGTTCGGTAAGCTTCTTCCAGGATGCGAATCGGCACTTCGCGGTAAGTCAGATCCTTGTTGATATCCACCGATCGGTGATCGATGTTCTTGAACACTTCGGTCTTCTCAGGAACTTCAAGGCACTTCCGGAGAAGTGAGATGTGGAAAACATCGTGCATAGCCGACATTTCTTCGGGCAACTCCAGTTGATAAGATACTTCACCTCGGCGGCTGAGGACTTTGAAAGGTCCGACATATCGGGGTGCGAGCTTTCCTTTCAATTGGAATCTCTGCATTCCTTTCAAGGGGGATACCTTGAGATAGACGAAGTCTCCGATCTCAAAGGTCATCTCCCGACGTCTCTTGTCGGCGTAGCTCTTCTGTCTAGATTGCGCTGTCTTGAGGTACTCGCGAATCTTATGGACTTTCTCTTCGGCTTCACGAAGAACATCTGGGCCAAAAACTTGGCTTTCTCCGACTTCCGACCAGTTTAGGGGTGTGCGGCATTTCCTTCCGTACAAGGCTTCAAAGGGGGCCATCTGTAGGCTGGCTTGATAGCTATTGTTGTAAGAGAATTCTGCGTAAGGTAGGCAGTCTTCCCACTTGGATCCGTATTCCAGTACGCATGCTCTCAGCATGTCTTCCAGTATCTGGTTGACTCTCTCAGTCTGTCCGTCGGTCTGAGGGTGATAGGAGGTGCTGAAATTCAGGCGGGTGCCTAGTCCTTCATGCACTTTCTGCCAGAACCTTGAGGTGAACTGTGATCCTCTATCTGACACTATCGATTTGGGGGTTCCGTGCAGGGCGACTATTCTGGAGATGTATAGTTCAGCTAACTTTGGGCCTTGATAGGTGGTTTTGACGGCGATGAAATGGGCGACTTTGGTCAATCTATCGACAACTACCCATATTGAATCATTGCCTTTGCTGGATTTGGGCAGTCCGGTGATAAAGTCCATTCCTACGGAATCCCATTTCCATTCTGGAATCTGGAGGGGTTGCAACAGTCCGGCGGGTCGTTGATGTTCTGCCTTGACTCTCTGACAGATGTCACACTTGGCGATATAGCTACCGATCTCTCTCTTCATTCCGTGCCACCAAAATTGTTCCTTCAGGTCTTGGTACATCTTGGTACCTCCGGGGTGGATTGAATAAAGGGTGTCATGGGCTTCCTGCAGGATGACTTGTTTCAAGTCAGAGTCCGATGGTACGCAGAGATGTTCTTTGTACCAAAGAACTCCGGCTTCGTCTATGGTGAATCCAGGGGCTTTTCCTGTGGCTATCTGTTTCTTGATTCCGTCAATGCTAGCGTTGTCTTTCTGGGCTTCCTTGATCTCGCTAACCAAGGTGGGTTGCAGCTCGATGCTGGCTAGGAATCCTTCACTAACAAGTTCAAGTCTGAACTGTTCAAACTCTTGATGCAAGCTGGGCTGTTCAGTTGCGAGCATGGAGTTCAACTGGCACGGCAGTCGACTCAGAGCATCCGCTACCACATTGGCCTTGCCGGGGTGGTAGTGAATCTCCATGTCGTAATCCTTGATCAATTCGATCCATCGGCGTTGTCTCATGTTTAGCTCCTTCTGGGTGAATATGTATTTGAGGCTTTTGTGGTCGGAGTAGATCTCGCATCGATTACCCATGAGGTAATGACGCCAAACTTTCAAGGCTAAGACCACGGCTGCAAGCTCGAGGTCATGGGTTGGGTAGTTTTGTTCATGTTGCTTTAGCTGTCTTGAAAGGTAGGATACAACCTTGCCTTCTTGCATAAGCACGCATCCAAATCCAGTCTTGGAGGCGTCGCAATATACGTCAAAGGGCTTTGCGATATCTGGCATGATCAGGATTGGGGCTGTTGTCGACCTACTCTTGAGCCGTTGAAAGCTCTCTTCGCATTTGTCGGTCCACTCAAACTTCCTCGTCCTTTTTCAGCAATTGGGTCATTGGTCGAGCGATGCTCGAAAAACCTTCTACAAATCTGCGGTAGTATCCGGCTAATCCAAGAAAAGCGCGGACCTCGGTTTGTGTGGTTGGGGCTTGCCATTCCATAACAGTTTTGATCTTGGCGGCATCTACGGCAATTCCTCCTGCAGACAAGATGTGTCCCAGGAATCCAACTTCTTCCAACCAAAACTCACACTTGCTAAACTTGGCATACAACTTGTGCTGTCTAAGGGTTTCTAGGACAATCTCCAAATGTTGTTCATGTTCCTCCTCAGACTTGGAGTAGACGAGAATGTCATCGATGAAAACAACGACAAACTTGTCCAAAAAGTTCATGAAGATCTTATTCATGAGATTCATGAAATAAGCGGGGGCATTGGTCAGTCCAAACGACATGACGTTGTACTCGTACAACCCATATCTGGTGGTAAAGGCAGTTTTCGGAATGTCGGTGGCTCGGATCTTCAGCTGATGGTATCCAGTTCTAAGGTCAATCTTGGAGAAAACTTTGGATCCGGTGAGTTGATCAAACAGGTCTTCTATCTTGGGTAAGGGGTATTTGTTTTTGATGGTGACATCGTTAAGCTTACGATAATCCGTACATAAACGATTTGCACCATCCTTCTTGTCCACAAACAAGACGGGTGATCTCCAGGGGGATGCACTCGGTCTAATCAGACCTTTGGCCAACATATCATCTATCTGCTTCTTCAGCTCCACAAGCTCGGTTGCGTTCATGCTGTAAGCTCTCTGGGCTATGGGTCCAGTTCCGGGGATTAACTCGATGATAAACTCGATATCCCGATCCGGGGGCATACCTGGTAGATCATCCGGAAACACATCAGGGTAGCGACAAACGACCCTGATTTGATCCAGAGTTGGCTTGGATACACTTTGGTTGCAGGTGAATTTTCTGGGTAGTTTTTCAGATATGTGCTCTACTACGATACCGGTGCTGCTAGTCATGGTTATGGCTTTCTTGGCACAGTCTATCAATCCATTGTGTTTTGACATCCAATCCATTCCTAGGACAACCTCCAAACCTTTGGTTCCAAGTATGATTAGATTGGCATAGAAATCTACATCATGGATTTTGATTGGTACATTTTTGCAAAATTTTCTGGCTTTGGTGGTTGATCCGGGAATTTGAACTATCATAACATGCTTCAAACTGAGAGGTTGAATTTTACTTGTTGATGCAAAGTCTTCGGTGACAAAAGAATGAGATGCTCCGGAATCAAACAACACTCGGCGGGGATGTGGTTGACAGAAAACATACCCAAGTACAACATCTGGTGCTTCCTGGGCTTCTTCGGCGTTCATGTGGTAGAGGCGGCCGTTGCGGTTGTTGGGGTTGTTGGGGGCGAACTTCTTGCCGGTGGAGACACGGCGTTGCTGCTGAGCAGGTGCAGCGGTGTTGCCGGCGAGCTTGGCAAGACGCTTGGGACACTCGTTGGAGTAGTGCCCCACTACACCACACTCATAGCAAGTGATGGTGGTCTTGTCCTGCTTGTTCGCAACGGGAACGACATTGCTTCCGGTTCTGGGAGCGGTGTTGGTGTTGTTGTTGTTGTTGTTAGGGGCTCGGGGTGGAGCGCGGTTGTAGTAGTTGTTGTTGTTGTAGTTGTTGTTGTTGTAGCCTCTTGGCTTGGAGTTTCCTCCACTCCGGTTCTGATAACCGGGGCGCGAGTTCTGCATCTGTGGCTTGTTGTTTCTCGGAGTGAAACCTCCGCTTGAGCTAGGGCGATACTTTTGGGGGTGGCTTGATCCACTCTGATTTGCCATGCGGCGCTTGCGGTTCTCGTTGGCTTGGTTTAACTTGCCCTCCATCTGGATGGCGGAGTCGGCAAGGGCTTCAAGGTCGGCGAAGGGGATGTTGATGAGGACAGTCTGCATCTCATCATGCAGTCAGTTCAGGAATCTCTCCTTCCTCTTCTCAACGGTGTCGGTCTCATCAGGGGCATACCTCGACAGTGTGAGAAACTTGTCGCGGTATTCGACCACCGTCATGCGACCTTGTTTCAGTTCACGGAACTCATCCCTCATCTTCTTGATAAGACCCGGGGGTACATGGTACTTGTTGAACTTGAGTTTGAAATCCTCCCAAGTCATGAATTGACCTCCGTTCATGGCACGGGTGCTTGTCCACCAAGCGCGGGCTGGTCCAGCGAGATAGTGGGTGGCTGATGCGCGTGGTTGACGTATTGTCTTTCCGTTCGACACGCGTCCGTTGGGAACCCCAAGAGGAAGGTGTGATGCGCACAGCGGCAAGTTTCCCTCAGTAAGAAACCAAGGTTTATCGAACCAGTAGGAGTCAAGAAGCACGTTGAAGGTTGATGGCGGCGAGATGTAGTGCGGCGCAACACCAGGGATTCCGACGCCAACGTGGAACCTGCACAACACAAACCAAGTACTTTGCCCCAACGAAACAGCGAGGTTGTCAATCTCACCGGCTTGCTGTAACAAAGGATTAGATGTATAGTGTGGAAGATGATTGTTTGCAGAAAACAGTAGAATAGTATTGCGATAGATTGTATTTCAGTATAGAGAATTGGACCGGGGTCCACAAGCTCACTAGAGGTGTCTCTCCCATAAGATAAACAAGCATGTTGGGTGAACAAATTACAGTTGGGCAATTGACAAATAGAGAGGGCATGACCATGCACATACATATTATGATGAGTATTGTGAGATTTAATTGGGCATTACGACAAAGTACATAGACCGCTATCCAAGCATGCATCTATGCCTAAAAAGTCCACCTTCAGAGTTATCATCCGAACCCCTTCCAGTATTAAGTTGCTAACAACAGACAATTGCATTAAGTATTGCGCGTAATGTAATCAATAACTACATCCTCGGACATAGCATCAATGTTTTATCCCTAGTGGCAACAAGCACATCCATAACCTTAGAGGTTTCGTCACTCCCCGCATTCACGGAGACATGAACCCACTATCGAGCATAAATACCCCCTCTTGGAGTTACTAGCAAAAACTTGGCCGAGCCTCTACTAATAACGGAGAGCATGCAAGATCATAAACAACACATAGACATGAATTGATAATCAACATAACATAGTATTCTCTATCCATCGGATCCCAACAAACACAACATATAGAATTACAGATAGATGATCTTGATCATGTTTGGCAGCTCACAAGACCCGACAATTAAGCACAATGAGGAGAAGACAACCATCTAGCTACTGCTATGGACCCATAGTCCAGGGGTAGACTACTCACACATCACTCCGGAGGCGACCATGGCGGCGTAGAGTCCTCCGGGAGATGATTCCCCTCTCCGGCAGGGTACCGGAGGCGATCTCCTGAATCCCCCGAGATGGGATTGGCGGCGGCGGCGTCTCTGGAAGGTTTTCCGTATCGTGGCTCTCGGTACTAGGGGTTTCGCGACAAAGGCTATTTGTAGGCGGAAGGGTAGGTCAGGGGGCGTCGCGAGGGGCCCAGGAGACATGTCGGCGCGGCCAAGGGTGGGGCCGCGCCGCCCTACCTCCTGGCCACCTCGTGGCCCCACTTCGTTGACTCTCCGGTCTTCTGGAAGCTTCGTGGCAAAATAGGCCCTTGGGCGTTGGTTTCGTCCAATTCCGAGAATATTTCCTTACTAGGATTTCTGAAACCAAAAACAGCAGAAAACAGCAACTGGCTCTTCGGCATCTTTTAATAGGTTAGTTCCAGAAAATGCATAAATATGATGTAAAGTATGCATAAAACATGTAGATATCATCAATAATGTGGCATGGAACATAAGAAATTATCGATACGTCGGAGACGTATCAGCATCCCCAAGCTTAGTTCCTGCTTGTCCCGAGCAGGTAAACGATAAACAAAGATAATTTCTGGAGTGACATGCCATCATAACCTTGATCATACTATTGTAAGCATATGTAATGAATGCAGCGATCCAAACAATGTAAATGACATGAGTAAACAGATGAATCATATAGCAAAGACTTTTCATGAATAGTACTTCAAGACAAGCATCAATAAGTCTTGCATAAGAGTTAACTCATAAAGCAATAATTCATAGTAGAGGTATTGAAGCAACACAAAGGAAGATGAAGTTTCAGCGGTTGCTTTCAACTTATAACATGTATATCTCATGGATAGTTGTCAATGTAAAGTAATATAACAAGTGCAATATGCAAGTATGTAGGAATCAATGCACAGTTCACACAAGTGTTTGCTTCTTGAGGTGGAGAGAGATAGGTGAACTGACTCAACAATAAAAGTAAAAGAATGGTCCTTCAAAGAGGAAAGCATCGATTGCTATATTTGTGCTAGAGCTTTGATTTTGAAAACAAGAAACAATTTTGTCAACGGTAGTAATAAAGCATATGTGTTATGTAAGTTATATCTTACAAGTTGCAAGCCTCATGCATAGTATACTAATAGTGCCCGCACCTTGTCCTAATTAGCTTGGATTACCGGGATTATCGCAATGCACATGTTTTAACCAACTGTCACAAAGGGGTACCTCTATGCCGCCTGTACAAAGGTCTAAGGAGAAAGCTCGCATTGGATTTCTCGCTATTGATTATTCTCAACTTAGACATCCATACCGGGACAACATAGACAACAGATAATGGATTCCTCTTTAATGCATAAGCATATAGCAACAATTAATTTTCTTATATGAGATTGAGGATATATGTCCAAAACTGAAACTTCCACCATGGATCATGGCTTTAGTTAGCGGCCCAATGTTCTTCTCTAACAACATGCATGCTCTAACCATTAGGTGGTAAATCTCCCTTACTTCAGACAAGACGGACATGCATAGCAACTCACATGATATTCAACAAAGAGTAGTTGATGGCGTCCCCAGGAACATGGTTATCGCACAACAAGCAACTTAATAAGAGATAAAGTGCATAAGTACATATTCAATACCACAACAGTTTTTAAGCTATTTGTCCCATGAGCTATATATTGTAAAGGTAGAGGATAGAAATTTAAAGGTAGCACTCAAGCAATTTACTTTGGAATGGCGGAGAAATACCATGTAGTAGGTAGGTATGGTGGACACAAATGGCATAGTGGTTGGCTCAAGTATTTTGGATGCATGAGAAGTAATCCCTCTCGATACAAGGTTTAGGCTAGCAAGGTTTATTTGAAACAAACACAAGGATGAACCGGTGCAGCAAAACTCACATAAAAGACATATTGTAAACATTATAAGACTCTACACCGTCTTCCTTGTTGTTCAAACTCAATACTAGAAATTATCTAGACCTTAGAGAGACCAATTATGCAAACCAAATTTTAGCATGCTCTATGTATTTCTTCATTAATGGGTGCAAAGTATATGATGCAAGAGCTTAAACATGAGCACAACAATTGCCAAGTATCACATTATCCAAGACATTTTAGCAATTGCTACATGTATCATTTTCCAATTCCAACCATATAACAATTTAACGAAGAAGAAACTTCGCCATGAATATTATGAGTAAAGCCTAAGGACATACTTGTCCATATGCTACAGCGGAGCGTGTCTCTCTCCCACACAATGAATGCTAGGATCCATTTTATTCAAACAAACAAAAACAAAAACAAACCGACGCTCCAAGCAAAGCACATAAGATGTGATGGAATAAAAATATAGTTTCAGGGGAGGAACCTGATAATGTTATCGATGAAGAAGGGGATGCCTTGGGCATCCCCAAGCTTAGACGCTTGAGTCTTCTTGATATATGCAGGGGTTAACCACCGGGGCATCCCCAAGCTTAGAGCTTTCACTCTCCTTGATCATGTTGTATCATCTCCCTCTCTTGATCCTTGAAAACTTCCTCCACACCAAACTCAAAACAACTCATTAGAGGGTTAGTGCACAATCAAAATTTACATGTTCAGAGGTGACATAATCATTCTTAACACTTCTGGACATTACACAAAGCTACTGAAAGTCAATGGAATCGAAATATCCATCGAACATATCAAAACAGGCAATGCGAAATAAAAGGCAGAATCTGTCAAAACAGAACAGTTCGTAATGACGAATTTTATTGAGGCACCAGACTTGCTCAAATGAAAATGCTCAAATTGAATGAAAGTTGTGTACATATCTGAGGATCACTCACGTAAATTGGCATAATTTTCTGAGTTTTACAGAGAATTTTGCCCAGATTCGTGACAGCAAAGAAATCTGTTTCTGCGCAGTAATCCAAATCTAGTATGAACCTTACTATCAACGACTTTACTTGGCACAACAAAACACAAAACTAAGATAAGGAGAGGTTGCTACAGTAGTAAACAACTTCCAAGACTCAAAATAAAAACAAAGTACTGTATTAAAAAACATGGGTTGTCTCCCATAAGCGCTTTTCTTTAACGCCTTTCAGCTAGGCGCAGAAAGTGTGTATCAAGTGTTATCAAGAGACGAAGTGTCAACATCATAATTTGTTCTAATAATAGAATCATAAGGTAACTTCATTCTCTTTCTAGGGAAATGTTCCATACCTTTCTTGAGAGGAAATTGATATTTAATATTACCTTCCTTCATATCAATGATAGCACCAACAGTTCGAAGAAAAGGTCTTCCCAATATAATGGGACAAGATGCATTGCATTCAATATCCAAGACAACAAAATCAACGGGGACAAGGTTATTGTTAACGGTAATGCGAACATTATCAAATTTCCCCAAAGGTTTCTTTGTAGAATGATCAGCAAGATTAACATCCAAATAACAATTTTTCAGCGGTGGCAAGTCAAGCATATTATAGATTTTCTTAGGCATAACAGAAATACTTGCACCAAGATCACATAAAGCATTACAATCAAAATCATTGACCTTCATCTTAATGATGGGCTCCCAACCATCCTCTAGCTTTCTAGGAATAGAAGCTTCGCGTTCTAATTTCTCTTCTCTATCTTTTATGAGAGCATTTGTAATATGTTTCGTGAAAGCCAAGTTTATAGCACTAGCATTAGGACTTTTAGCAAGTTTTTGTAAGAACTTTATAACTTCAGAGATGTGGCAATCATCAAAATTCAAACCATTATAATCTAACGCAATGGGATCATCATCCCCAATGTTGAAAAAAATTTCAGCAGTTTTATCACAGGCAGTTTCAGCAGTTTTAGCAGTTTCAGGCAATTTTTCGCGCTTTACATTAGAAGTGGAAACATTGCTAACACCAATTCTTTTATTAGTAATAATAGGAGGTGCAGCAACTTGTGGAGCATTAGCATTACTAGTGGTGGTAATAGTCCAAACTTTAGCTATATTCTCTTCTTTTTCATTTTCTTCTCTTTCCCACCTAGCACGCAATTCGGCCATCAATCTTATATTCTCATTAATTCTAACTTGGATGGCATTTGCTGTAGTAACAATTTTATGATTATGATTTTCATGAGGCATAACTTTCGATTTCAAAAGATCAACATCAGCAGCAAGACTATCAACTTTAGAAGCAAGTATATCAATTTTCCCAAGCTTTTCTTCAACAGATTTGTTAAAAGCAGTTTGTGTACTAATAAATTCTTTAAGCATGGCTTCAAGTCCAGGGGGTGAATTCCTATTATTGTTGTAAGAATTCCCATAAGAATTACCATAGCCGTTGCCATTATTATAAGGATATGGCCTATAGTTGTTACTAGAATTGTTCCGGTAAGCGTTGTTGTTGAAATTATTATTTTTAATGTAGTTTACATCAACATGTTCTTCTTGAGCAACCAATGAAGCTAACGGAACATTATTAGGATCAATATTTGTCCTATCATTCACAAGCATAGACATAATAGCATCAATCTTATCATTCAAGGAAGAGGTTTCTTCGACAGAATTTACCTTCTTACCTTGTGGAGCTCTTTCCGTGTGCCATTCAGAGTAATTAATCATCATATTATCAAGAAGCTTTGTTGCTTCACCAAGAGTGATGGACATAAAGGTACTTCCAGCAGACTGAATCCAATAGGTTCCGTGAAGAAAAATTCAGTCCCGCATAAAAGGTTTGGATGATCATCCAAGTAGTCGATCCATGGGTTGGGCAATTTTTAACCAAAGATTTCATTCTTTCCCATGCTTGTGCAACATGCTAAGTATCCAATTGTTTAAAATTCATTATGCTACTCCTCAAAGATATAATTTTAGCAGGGGGATAATATCTACCAATAAAAGCATCCTTGCATTTAGTCCATGAATCAATACTATTCTTAGGCAGAGATAGCAACCAATCTTTAGCTCTTCCTCTTAATGAGAAAGGGAACAGTTTTAATTTTATAATGTCACCATATACATCTTTATACTTTTGCATTTCACACAATTCAACAAAATTATTGAGATGGGCAGCAAGATCATCGTAACTAACACCAGAAAATTGCTCTCGCATAACAAGATTTAG
Source organism: Lolium rigidum (assembly GCF_022539505.1). Taxonomy (NCBI): domain Eukaryota; kingdom Viridiplantae; phylum Streptophyta; class Magnoliopsida; order Poales; family Poaceae; genus Lolium; species Lolium rigidum. The sequence goes on along the minus strand of NC_061508.1, from coordinate 236,595,479 downwards.
TAAAGCATGTTTAATTTCAAAGAATTCTGTTGTAGTAGCAGGTGGAGCAATAGGTGTGCATAAGAAATCATTATTATTTGTGGTTGTGAAGTCACACAACTTAGTATTTTCAGGAGTACCCATTTTAGCAGTAATAAATAAAGTAAACTAGATAAAGTAAATGCAAGTAACTAATTTTTTTGTGTTTTTGATATAGAGTGCAAGACTGTAAATAAAGTAAAACTAGCAACTATTTTTTTTTGTATTTTAATTTAGTGCAGCAAACAAAGTAGTAAATAAAATAAAGCAAGACAAAAACAAAGTAAAGAGATTGGGATGTGGAGACTCCCCTTGCAGCGTGTCTTGATCTCCCCGGCAACGGCGCCGTGAAATTTTGCTTGATGCGCGTGGTTGACGTATTGTCTTTCCGTTCGACACACGTCCGTTGGGAACCCCAAGAGGAAGGTGTGATGCGCACGGCGGCAAGTTTCCCTCGCAAGAAACCAAGGTTTATCGAACCAGGAGGAGTCAAGAAGCACGTTGAAGGTTGATGGCGGCAAGATGTAGTGCGGCGCAACACCGGGGTTTCCGGCGCCAACGTGGAACCCGCACAACACAAACCAAGTACTTTGCCCCAACGAAACAGCGAGGTTGTCAATCTCACCGGCTTGCTGTAACAAAGGATTAGATGTATAGTGTGGAAGATGATTGTTGCGAGAAAACAAGTAGAACAAGATTGCAGTAGATTGTATTTCAAGATAGAGAATTGGACCGGGGTCCACAGCTCACTAGAGGTGTCTCTCCCATAAGATAAACAAGCATGTTGGGTGAACAAATTACAGTTGGGCAATTGACAAATAGAGAGGGCATGACCATGCACATACATATTATGATGAGTATTGTGAGATTTAATTGGGCATTATGACAAAGTACATAGACCGCTATCCAAAGATGCATCTATGCCTAAAAAGTCCACCTTCGAGGTTATCATCCGAACCCCTTCCAAGTATTAAGTTGCTAACAACGGACAATTGCATTAAGTATTGCGCGTAATGTAATCAATAACTACATCCACGGACATAGCATCAATGTTTTATCCCTAGTGGCAACAAGCACATCCATAACCTTAGAGGTTTTTGTCACTCCCAGCATTCACGGAGACATGAACCCACTATCGAGCATAAATACCCCCTCTTGGAGTTACTAGCAAAAACTTGGCCAGAGCCTCTACTAATAACGGAGAGCATGCAAGATCATAAACAACACATAGACATGAATTGATAATCAACATAACATAGTATTCTCTATCCATCGGATCCCAACAAACACAACATATAGAATTACAGATAGATGATCTTGATCATGTTCGGCAGCAAACAAGACCCGACAATTAAGCACAATGAGGAGAAGACAACCATCTAGCTACTACTATGGACCCATAGTCCAGGGGTAGACTACTTACACATCACTCCGGAGGCGACCATGGCGGCGTAGAGTCCTCCGGGAGATGATTCCCCTCTCCGGCAGGGTGCCGGAGGCGATCTCCTGAATCCCCCGAGATGGGATTGGCGGCGGCGGTGTCTCTGGAAGGTTTTCCGTATCGTGGCTCTCGGTACTGGGGGTTTCGCGATGAAGGCTATTTGTAGGCGGAAGGGTAGGTCAGGGGGCAACGCGAGGGGCCCAGGAGACAGGTCGGCGCGGCCAAGGGTGGGGCCGCGCTGCCCTACCTCCTGGCCACCTCGTGGCCCCACTTCGTTGACTCTCCGGTCTTCTGGAAGCTTTGTGGCAAAATAGGCCCCTGGGCGTTGATTTCGTCCAATTCCGAGAATATTTCCTTACTAGGATTTCTGAAACCAAAAACAGCAGAAAACAGCAACTGGCTCTTCAGCATCTTGTTAATAGGTTAGTTCCAGAAAATGCATAAATATGATGTAAAGTATGCATAAAACATGTAGATATCATCAATAATGTGGCATGGAACATAAGAAATTATCGATACGTCGGAGACGTATCAGTGGCAAACAAGACTTTCTCGTTGGCTTCCACTCCGGCTACCTCCAGATTGTTCTCCATAGTCCAGCCAATCGTCGGCGTCGAGGGGCTCCTCGGTCTTGCCAAACACCGGGGGATTGGCGTTTTGGAAGTTCTTGAGTTTGGATCCGGGGTGGTCATGATGTCCATGGCCTTGGTTGGCGATGTTCTGCAGGGCAACAAGGTTGGCTTGGCGTTCGGCTCGTTCTGTTTCCCTATCGGCAAGCATGGTCTGCAGTAGTTGCAACATCGCGTCGTTGGTGCGATTGGGAGGGGCCATCTGAAGATATAGAAGATCATGAGATAAGAGGGAACATTCTATGGTTCATTTTGGTTAAGTTTGAAAACATTTTGAAAACTTGTAATCTTTTCATGACAAACATAACATTCATTCATTCATTCAACACACAGTACAAACTAACACACATGCTCCAATGGTTTTAAGAACCATTCTCATGCTACGATACAAGGGACGGGATACAACTCACACCTACATAAGTGAGACTAGTGCAACTACTCCTCATCCTCGACATCGATTGGGACGTAGTCGTCGGGTCCTGCCTCCAGGAACTCGTAGTCCTCCTCCTCGGTGTTCTCGTCCTCCTCAAAGTCATTGTCGTCGCTCAGGAAGACGTCTCCTCCCTGAATGTCGATGCCTCCATCGTCATCCTCCAGCTGGCGAATCTGATCCTCCTGGGCCTTGACAGTGGCCTCAAGTGACGCGATCCTGGCGCGAAGGCGACGAATCGTAGCGTCCTTCTTGGCACGTTGCTGGCGAAGGCTCTTGCGGTCGTTGTTGAGTAGCTTGATCGCCTCACCATGCTTGGTGATGTGAGCATGGGTCTGGTTCGCGTAAGTGCGAGTGGCGTCGAGGTCCCTCTGAGTCTGGTAGAGCATGAAGTCCAGGTGCTCAGCATGGTGCCTCAACTCCGGGTGCGGCTGCAGCTCCATGGGCACTCCCGCAGCATCACGCCTCACAAGGTGGGCGTAGCGAGAGGCGAGGATGCGCACCACGTTCTATCCACAGAGGCGCGCAAGTGCCTCCCGAAGGCCACGTGCGAGTCCGTCGAGCCAGTTGCTCTCGCGAAAGGAGAAGAGGATCCTCTCCGAAGTGGGAGGCTCCATCTTGCCCCTCAAGTCGGCAGTGATCACCCACTGCAACTCTCCTCCGGGCGTGTCGTCCAGCTGAACCCCGTGGGCGCCCAAGGAAGTCAGAGACGGCGTTGAGGTCGTGCTCGAAGATCAAGCTCCCTCCGTTCCCAAGTTGATAAAACTTGGTGTTGATGGGTTCATTCGGCTCCATCTGAAAGAGAATTGGATGAGTAAGTTAGAGAGTGCAAAGTGTGGCAAAATTTTAAGTTGATTCAAATAAGATAGGACATGATTCATCAAATTTTGGCAAAGTCTCAAAGACAAGAGTGTAGTAAATTTTCACAAATATTTTCTTTCATTTGATTTCAAAGTTAAGTTTTTCAGAACGCCCATTCTAACTAAGGTCTTCTAAGGTCAAACAATGGCTCTGATACCAACTTGTCAACACCCGGATTTTTTAAGTCCGAATGCCTATTATGTCATACATCGCAATCCAGGAATATTGTTGTTGCGAGGCATAATAGTTAAGTATCACAGTCATCATTCATTACAAACCATAAGTCTTACAAATTTGGAATCACATGATCCATATTACACGAATAGTTGATCTATCGATCAACGAACAAACACGAGTTCATAGTTCAACATAGCGGAAGCGTAAGATACAAGGACTCTCTAGTCCACAGGCCAACGCTTGACGTCGGAAGGCGCTTAGTTGTCGTAGGCGTCCTGCTGGTCATCTCCTTGTTCCTCTTCATACTCTGGCCATTTGAATAGCCAGGGACAAAGCCGTGAGTACTTTAAGTACTCGCAAACTAGTACTAATGTAAGTGCTAGACATTCTAGTATGGTTGGCTAAGCTCTAGTTTATTTGCATAAAGCTAGTTTTAGTTCACAATATTTGAGAAAAGCTTATTCAAGTGCTAACTAACTCAAGTGGGAACATTAGTGTCATTCCCACCATTCAAATGGTGATTTCAATTCAGTTCACCACAAGTCATTTCACCATCATCTTTCAACATCATTTTCAAAGATATGACATCGGAAACTGTATGGCCTTTCCAACCGTCCGTAACCGTGGACGTGGCTATTCGAATAGGTTTACACTCTGCAGAAGTTGCACACTTGTGCCACAACATTTGATTTCATCCGTCGGGATTACCCCGAATCATCGTAACACAGTACGCGGATCATCAACCATAACCTTTCACTTATGAGTCCTAGTATGAGCACCTCTCCCCATGAGCTTGGCCTCCCAGTGAAGACCAACTGTCAACCTGGGAACTGCACGAGGGCTTGGCCGTACAATTCACCTCAATTTCACATCATTTCTCAACAACGGAGGCAGCCTCAAGCGTAACCCCTATGACGTGTGTTCAGAGGGAACCCATACTAAGATGCATAAACTTCCAGTTAAGCCCTACCCATAATCAGGTATTGTGGGGGTACTTAATAATTGGAAAGGTATCGCATTCAAACCAACATCATTGTTTTATCAAAAATCACCATCTTCTCTTGGTCATATTCTCCTTCAAAAATCATTCAATGGAATGCTTCATCATTCCAAGGTTTCAAATTCATTTCAATTTCACATTTTTCCCATCTAGAGTAGTCAAGTTTTATTTCATTTGCACTAGCTCTAAATCATGAGGGGTGCTATCTTGCTTTGCTTGATTGAGACCAGCTTCACTACTCTAGTAACCAACTTGTACTTTGACCAAAGTTAACTATAAAAGTAACTCATTGAGAGAACAAGTAGAAACTTGTAAAGTAAAAACTTGGGATAGGCTTATGTAAGAAAAGGTAAGATTCATGGTGCCTTGCCCCAAGGGGGCTTTGCACTTTGCAAGAATATTAGCTTGCCTTGGTAGTTCTCAAACTGTTCCTCCTCCTCCTCTTGGTAGCAACCTTCTTCTTCGGCGTACTCTCCGGTGCTACCGTCTAAATTTGAATACGAGTATAATTACTCACTAATTCAATGGCTATTCCACACATCACATATAAACACACAAACTATTCTATGCACACAAATAATCTACTTAGAGTGCATGAGTTGTGTTGTTTAAATAGAATTCACTTCTTTGTATTTAATATGTAAATGATAGTTTCCATAGGGTTCTTGAGAAATAATTTCCTCTCATTGAAATCTTCTTAAGATTTAATTTCTCCAACAATCATATATGAACTCATATTGACATAAGTCAAATGTTCATCATCATCATTTGGGAAAATGATTTAAATGAGGTAGATCACCTCATATCATTTAATACACTACATTTGATTTAAATCTCAAGTAATTCATATAAGAGAGTTTGGACCAGAGGTACAAACATCCCATTAATTCATGTGAGACAAGTTTAAATGAAGTATAAGACTCCACATAATTTACTTTAATAGTTTTGGACAATATCAACTAGTTAAACTAGCCATATCATCTATTAATTAAACTATGGCATGATCATGCAAAGTGACCACACCATTTTATTGCATAATCAATTAGTGTAAGTCAAAAGTGAGCTATTAGAGTTGGAATTAACTTAATATCTATTTTGGTTGATTTTTAATAATTATTTGAATAGGGAAAAGTCCCTGCCTTGTTATTTTTATCACATTAATTCTACAAATAATCTGGTCATGGGACCAGTGGCATGTTGTAGATAATTTCACTAGCTTTCCAACAATATAAAGTTCATTAATTTTGGTTTAGCCAATTTGAATCTATTGAATTTCAAAGTGGAGGCAGTATTGAAATTATTTGAATTTGTTTAAATAACATTTGAACTAAAAGGGCCAGCGGGAAAAACTACTGGGCCAAATCATTTAAACAGGCCCAAGGCCAGCCCAGCCACGGTCCAGTGCCGCGCGGGCTGCCTGACAGAGGGTCCCGCCTGTCAGCGGCTCTTAAACGCCGAAGCGGTATGGAGCAGCGTGGGGCGTAGGATTAGATCAAGATCTAACGGCTCCAGTGCATCATCTCGCCGGCGAGAGAGAAGTTCGCCGGCGGCTCAGGTAGGGGGTCAGAGGGCTTACGGTGGCTCCAGCTAGGGTTGGCAATATGCGTGATGAAGTTTCGGACGACGGCGAAGCGGCTGGTAGCAGTGGCGGAGCTCGAGGTGGTCTGGTTCGCCGGCGATTGCTGCAGGGCTTCCGCGGCGGCGATCTTGCGATTGAGCTTGCTCCGGCGAGGATTCGATGGGTGGAGTGGTGGTTGAGTAGCTGTGAGAGGTGGGGAGTCTGGTGGTGTGCTTGGATTGCTCAGGGGAGCTCTCCTTTTATAGCAGCGCATGGGTGCTGCGGGGCAGGGTGGCGGTCGACCATGGCACGGCGATTCCGGCGGCTGGTCGAGCTAGGCGAGGTCATGGCGAGGCTCTGCGTGTCCAGGCGAGGCTAATGGCGGCGACAGCTTGGTCGGGGAGGGCCTGGTTGTGTCGCGTTGCTTCCATGTCTGCCGCGTCCGCGACGGACCAGGGTTTCCTTCTCCGGTGGCGGTGGGCGTGGGTCGTGGTCGAGCGAGTGTCTGGCGGCGTCCAGGTGTCGTGGTTATGCTCAAGGCGTTGCGAGCGGGGCCAGGGCGAGAGCGAGGTGGTGGCGCGGCGCGTGTACTGAAGGTGTCCATGGCGTGCATGCGCGACGCGAGCGGCGTCCAGGGCATGTGCTGGGCGCGCGTTGTCCAGCCAGTGTCGTCGTTCTCGTCGACCATGGCGATGCTAGGCGAGGCTAGGCGATGCGGTGGCGTGCTGTGGCGCGGTGGCCAGGGCAGGGATGCAAGGGGAGAGAGGGGAGGTCGTCGGGCTCGGCGACATGGCCGGCATGGCCATGCCCTAGCTGCCCTCCTCCTCTCCTTAGCATCACTATGCATCATTTAGGGTTAGAGGGGACCAGGGGACACAATGGTGTAGGTTAGGGTAGTTTAGGTGCACTATTTGCAATAGTTGCAAATAGTGCCCGAATTTGGAATTTGCAAATTTGTCTAAATTTGAAATAATTCAAAAGGTGAATCTATTTGAAAAGTATTTGTTTAGATAAGTTGTATTTGACCAGAGGTGATTAGAGGTGGTGGTGGAAAAGTTTAATTCCAAGTTTGGCCAAAATTGGCTAAGTGGAGATTGTTCCATATGTTAAAAAGTTGAGACTTTGGATGAGCATAGCTCATGATCAAAGATGATTTTGGCATGGTGATCTTTACCAAAGTTGTTCACCTTGATGTTGACTTTGAAATGGTGCAAAGAGTTAGCAAGATTTGGTTTGGGAAAATTGAATGGCAATGGCTCAAAGTAGTGATCAGACTATAATTGTCACTTTTGACCATTATCATATGTGAGCAAGATTTGCATTTGAAAATTATTTGAATTGTGATTCTTTGATTCCAAAAGTTATAATAAGTGTTTAGTAACATTATTCAACTAGTGGTGAAGACCAAATAGGTCTAGGGTCAAAATTTATAAAAATGCCATAGGGCATATGTGAGGGTTTTAGGGTTTTTCACTTATTTGATTTCTTTCTCTTTTTGGTTTTATTTGGTTGGTGATCTTCATATGATCACCCTAGGGTTTTAGAGCATATCAAATACAAGTAATAACAATCATCATGGCATATCAATCAAATGCACAAGTCCTATGCATGGTACTATATGCAAATTTAAAAAGTTTTTGTTTGTTTGAAATTTTGCTCTCTGGAATTCTCTAACTTTCTTTTTCTTGAAATTTGGGGTGTTACACTGTGCATGCAATCTATGCTGCCAATCATTCCTGGAAACCCTCTAGACTCGTTGATAGACAACAACCGTCTTGTATCCTCAACAGTTGGCTCCCTACAGTAATGATGTCCAAACACGGCAATCACGGCTTGGAAAAATCGGTACATGGACTCAAGGCAGGTGCTCTCACCTATTAGAAGATACTCATCGAATATATCAGCAGTCATTCCATATGATAGCATGCGAATAGCGGCGGAGCATTTTTGGTAGGAGGTGAAGCCTAGCGCACCTGTTGCATCGGGCCTGCATTGGAAGTACGGGTCGTAGTTTCTGACGCCCCGGAGAATGACCAAGAACAGCTCCCTTGACATCCTGTACCGGCCTCGGAACATTTTTTTCCTTGAACACCAGATCGGTGAGGTGGAAGTAGTCCTTGTGGAGCTGGAGCTGCCCTTGCACTCTGTTGCGCGACAGGTTTTTTGAGCGGCCCTTGATAGTGCCCCGGTGCACCGGCCCCTCATTTGAAGTGAACTCGTAGGTCATGGAGGCCGCAGTAGTTCCCAATGTCTGCGTCGACTGATCGGACTCCTCGTCGGAAGAGGAGTCAACGACCTCGGCATGGAACTTCTACAACATCAAAATATGAGAATTCTATTAGGAAAAGTTTGCCACATGTCCATCTGTGTGGGTACGAACTGTGGATCAATGTTCGCGCACAATAGCGCCGAAAACAGGAGAAGAAACCTACCGGCGCAATTGACCGAACAGGTCATGGGCGGCGCGGAAGGGCGGCGCAACCAGCAGCGTTTGGCCCCAAAACAGCCGGCAGGTTCGCGCCGGAGCCAATCCCGAGTACGACCCTGCTCTCCCGCGCGGCAACAACCGAGCCGAACGGCGAGTAATGCGGCACTGCGGTGGGACGGCGGCAGCTGGGGTTGGGGTGGTGGCGTCGCACTAGGGCAGCAAAGAAAGGGAAAAGAAGTAAATCGAAGCGGTCAATTTCGCTGTCCCTGACTTGCGGGACCGGGTAGGAAAAGGAGGACGCTCGGCGCGACCGCGCAGCGTCCGCGGAGACGCAAACCTGGCGCATATTTGGGCCAGCTTTGCGTCGCCGCGGACGGGCCGGTCACTATGCGTCGCCCCGCTGGAGGAGGTCCCAGACGCATTTTCGGTCACGGCGGTCGCAAACGGTCGCTCAGCATCCATTTGCATCGCGCCGCTGGAGATGCCCTAAGCTTTGATAGCCGGTAGCATAAAAAGACATGCTTCTCCCAGAAATTCGATTCGGCTCCCTGGTGCGTATGCTCACTCTTCCAAAAAAATCATATTTTGAAATATCGAAAAATTTGGACAAAAATTCTACGTGTACATCTCCATAATATACGTGCTTTCGTCAAGTTTCACGAAAAACCAATATTTTGTGTGGTCTATATAAAAAAGAGAAAGTTTATCTTGTGAAAAGCATTATTTTTAGCACTGAATTTTATCTTTTTACACACGTTACATGATAAGTCTATTTTTTATGAAACAACTTTGTGAGCACGTAGCACGTGAATATGTACGTGCGAAATTTTAATTTCATTTTTTTAAAAAATGTATATAAGATGCATTTCGAAATATAGAAAGCATATGCACCCATGTTCCAAAACACCGTTGTTTCTCCACCGGTGACCTCTACAAAATGGCCGGCAGCTGTGCCGGCAGCAATATATGGGATGTGCCGGCAACAGTGTATATGCATCGTGTTTCAAACCGGTGACCCCCATAGAACAGCTCCAGTAGCACATGCAGAAAGTAGGTGGGGACAAAAAATAGGAGAGATAAGAATCTTTGGAAGGGCTGTCACTGCAGGTGGGCCGGTTACCATTTTTTGAGCAGAAATTTGGTGATGGCGCCCCCGATCGAAGCGTCAGTGCTTTTTAGGAAGCGTCGGTACAGAAGTTTTCTCTCACTAGAATCCAAATAAAACTATTGGGAGCACTAATGGAGATGCTCTAATGCTCATGGAAGCGGTTCCAACCAGTACATCTTGTTGTGTGTGCATTAGATGCCACTAACAGTCATAGTAGCATAGTTGGATACCTCTCCCAAGACCAGCCTTTAGGTCATCTTCAGTGGCGCGACCTAAAACGGGGATCCAAATTGTCCGATTCTATATGTTCGGTATGTGTTGTGGACAGAAATTGGGTCGCGGTCCGGCCTGCCAAGCTAGTGCCTACAGTGGCACGGCCCATTTGGTCCACGTGGCTCGTTGGCCAAGTGCAAAAATAAATTAAATTCAAATGAAAATTAAAGCGTGTGAATTTTGAAAAGATTCCAATCATTTAAAGATAATTTACACACGAAACAAACAAAAGAAAAAAACTAAACTCTAGCTAGGGATGGCGCCCCTGCACCAGCGTCGACGGGAACAACCGCCTACTCGTCTTCCTCGTCCTCAGTGAGGTCGATGAGCATGGGGGATGTCCATGGCCCCTGTTGCGGCCACGCATAGTATGATGAGGGCATCCGCTGCGGCGAAGGCGGCGGCGGAACCATATGCCCTTCTTATGCGGCTTGTGGCGGCGTGTGCAATGCCAGTGGTGGAGGCAGTGGCGGCGCCACATTGTGACTTCCACAGAGGGGCCTCGTTGTAAGATCCCAGCATTTAAGACAAAGCGAGAGGTAGATTTAGGAAAATGTGCATTCACATACCTGCATTTGTAAATGAGGGGAAACTTTTTGCGTCTAAAGGCAAATCTTGAAGTGATTAAATTCTCTTTCGACCGAGGACTAGGGTTAAGTCATCAATGGGTTGCGATAGATTGGATTGATCTGGGCCTCAATTATTATCTGGAAGTTATGGTGCCAAGTTGGAGTACTATAGTTCGGTGACTTGTCTTCAGCAAGTTGGACAATTCGATCACGTCGGAAAGAGAGTGCGAGGATGGGACTCAAGGGGATCCAAAGCCCTAAAATATTGTTCCTGAGTATGGAGAAATTAAAGAGGTGAGAGATGATGGTTGACATTTTTCAATGCAAAATCCTTAATATGCCTAGAAAAATCTGGAAGTACACTCTTTTAAAGACGGAAGGAGCATATTCTATAAATTGAAGACCAATTAGCAAGTTCTTTAACACTAGTACTTCCTCTCTCTCGGTTTAGAGCAAGTAGAATAGAGTGATGTAAGCAGACTATAAGAATTAAAATAGTATATTTTTGCATAATTAGAGATGAGAGAAGAGGAGAGAGAAAAAAAAGTGGGCTCTCATGCAAGAGCCAGCTCTAACACGTGCTTCTAGTTGCTTTGTGAGAGTAAAATGTGTGCCACATATTAGTAAAGTAGTCCATCTATGTAGCTAACTATTGTACATATTGGCTATAGAACTGGCTATAGCTGACATGACAAAATGCTTATAGCTAACAAGTGACTCTATTATTAAACTTGCTCTTATAGAGCATAAGTTAGAGCATAAGTTGAAAAGCGTTTGACCCACATTATATCTCTTTTACAGAATGCATGCATTTAATTAGGAGTAGTAACCCTCTCTAATTACTTCCCACCTCCACATTTCTCCTTTTTCTTACTCGCTGGAATCAACCTTTATGCATGCAAGGTGTAGGCGTGCAGCAACTACCAAATTCATAGCAGTCCAATACATATAGATGGTTCCTAGCCGTACAATCAAGGATCCGGCAGTCAAACAGAGAGATGAGATGCTTCGCCTGGTGGGCTCGTTTGGGGGAGAAAGCGTAAGGGTATCTTTAGCGGCGCGACGCACATTTCGGATGCTCAAATTATTCGTGGGCGTCCGTTTTCGTTGCCTGGCGGACGTGGAAATTGTTATGCGTCCGTTTGTGTCTGGGGTTGGTTCCAGCGGGCCGACGCATTTTCGGCGCGGGCTAGTTTATATTCAGGAAATTCAGAAAAGAGGTTGTACCCTCAAATTAGCTCAAATTGGCACGAAATTACAGCCTCAAATTGAGGTCTGAAATAAGTTCAACACACTTTGCACATGGTACGTGATACGTCTCAAACGTATCTATAATTTATTATGTTCCATGCTACTTTTATGATGATACTCACATGTTTTATACACACTTTATGTCATATTTATGCATTTTCCGGTACTAACCTATTGACAAGATGCCGAGGAGCCAGTTGCTGTTTTCTGCTGTTTTTGGTTTCAGAAATCCTACAAAGGAAATATTCTCGGAATTGGAAAAAATCAACGCTCGGGATCTTATTTTTCCACGAAGCTTCCAGAAGATCGAAAGTGATACGAAGTGGGGCGACGAGGCGCCGCCACGCCAGGGCCGCGCGGCCAGGCTAGGGCCCGCGCCGCCCTAGCGTGTGGGGCCCTCGCGTCGCCTCCTGACCTACCCTTCCGCCTATAAGAAGCCTTCATCGAGAAAACCCCAGTACCGAGAGCCACGATACGGAAAATCTTCCAGAGACGCCGCCGCCGCCAATCCCATCTCGGGGGATTCAGGAGATCGCCTCCGGCACCCTGCCGGAGAGGGGAATCATCTCCCGGAGGACTCTTCATCGCCATGATCGCCTCCGGAGTGATGTGTGAGTAGTTCACCCCTAGACTATGGGTCCATAGCAGTAGCTAGATGGTTGTCTTCTCCTCATGTGCTATCATTGTTGGATCTCGTGAGCTGCCTAACATGATCAAGATCATCTATTTGTAATGCTACATGTTGCGTTTGTTGGGATCCGATGAATATGGAATACTATGTTATGTTGATTATCAATCTATCATCTATGTGTTGTTTATGATCTTGCATGCTCTCCGTTGCTAGTAGAGGCTCTGGCCAAGTTGATACTTGTAACTCCAAGAGGGAGTATTTATGCTCGATAGTGTGTTCATGTCTCCATTAAATCTGGGGGAGTGACAGCAACCCCTAAGGTTGTGGATGTGATGTTGCCACTAGGGATAAAACATCAATGCTATGTCTAAGGATATTTGTGTTGATTACATTACGCACCATACTTAATGCAATTGTCTGTTGTTTGCAACTTAATACTCGGAAGGGGTGCGGATGCTAACCCGAAGGTGGACTTTTTAGGCATAGATGCATGCTAGATAGCGGTCTATGTACTTTGTCGTAATGCCCAATTGAATTTCACACTACTCATCATAATATGTATGTGCATTGTCATGCCATCTTTATTTGTCAATTGCCCAACTGTAATTTGTTCACCCAACATGCTATTTCTTATTGGAGAGACACCACTAGTGAACTGTGGACCCCGGTTCATTCTTTTACATCGAATACAATCTACTGCAATACTCGTTCTTACTGTTTTTTGCAAACATCATCTTCCACACTATACATCTAATCCTTTGTTACAGCAAGCCGGTGAGATTGACAACCTCACTGTTAAGTTGGGGCAAAGTATTTTGGTTGTGTTGTGCATGTTCCACGTTGGCGCCGGAATCCCTGGTGTTGCGCCGCACTACACTCCGCCACCATCAACCTTCAACGTGCTTCTTGACTCCTACTGGATTCGATAACCTTGGTTTCTTACTGAGGGAAAACTCGCCGCTGTACGCATCACACCTTCCTCTTGGGGTTCCCAACGGACGCGTGCTGTACCGTCACAAGCAACGTTTTTTCTGGCGCCGTTGCCGGAGACCTGAAGAAAAGTTACACCACAGAGATCTCTAACTCCCACGTCAACTTTGCGCCAGAACGTTTTTCTGGCGCCGTTGCCGGGGAGATCAAGACACGCTGCAAGGGGAGTCTCCACTTCCAATCTCTTTACTTTGTTTTTGTCTTGCTTTACTTTATTTTTATTTACTGCTTTGTTTGCTTTCTTATATCAAAATACAAAAAAATTAGTTACTTGCATTTACTTTATTTACTATCTTGTTTGCGTTCTCTGTATTAAAAACACAAAAAAATTAGTTACTTGCATTTACTTTATCTAGTTTGTTTTATTTACTATTGCTAAAATGGGTACTCCTGAAAATACTAAGTTGTGTGACTTCACTAGCACAAATAATAATGATTTCTTATGCACACCTATTGCTTCACCTGCTACTACAACAGAATTCTTTGAAATTAAACCTGCTTTACTAAATCTTGTTATGAGAGAGCAATTTTCTCGGTGTTAGTTCTGATGATGCTGCTGCCCATCTTAATAATTTTGTTGAACTTTGTGAAATGCAAAAGTATAAGGATGTAGATGGTGACATTATAAAATTAAAATTGTTTCCTTTCTCATTAAGAGGAAGAGCTAAAGATTGGTTGCTATATTTGCCTAAGAATAGTATTGATTCATGGACTAAATGTAAGGATACTTTCATTGGTAGATATTATCCTCCTGCTAAAATTATATCTTTGAGAAGTAGCATAATGAATTTTAAGCAATTGGATGATGAGCATGTTGCTCAAGCATGGGAAAGAATGAAATCTTTGGTTAAAAATTGCCCTACCCATGGACTGACTACTTGGATGATCGTCCAAACCTTTTATACAGGATTGAATTTTTCTTCGCGGAACCTATTGGATTTAGCTGCTGGAGGTACTTTTATGTCCATCACTCTAGGCGCCGCAACAAAGCTTCTTGATAATATGATGATTAATTACTCTGAATGGCACACGAAAAGAGCTCCACAAGGTAAGAAGGTAAATTCTGTTGAAGAAACCTCCTCCTTGATTGATAAGATTGATGCTATTATGTCTATTCTTGTGAATGGTAGATCTAATGTTGATCCTAATAATGTTCCGTTAGCTTCATTGGTTACCCAAGAAGAACATGTTGATGTGAACTTCATTAAAAATAATAATTTCAACAACAATGCTTATAGGAATAATTCTGGTAACAACTATAGGCCATATCCTTCTCATAATAGTAATGGTTATGGTAATTCTTACAACAATAATAGGAATGCACCCCCTGGTCTTGAAGCCATGCTTAAAGAATTTATTAGTACACAAACCGCTTTTAACAAATCTGTTGAAGAAAAGCTTGGTAAAATTGATATTCTTGCTTCGAAAGTTGATAGTCTTGCTGCTGATGTTGATCTTTTAAAATTGAAAGTTATGCCTAATGAAAATAAATATATTAAGTCATTTGCTACAGCAAACGCCATCCAAGTTCAAATTAATGAGAATATTAGATTGATGGCTGAATTGCGTGCTAGGTGGGAAAAAGAAGAAAACGCTGTAGCTAAAGTTTGGACTATTACCACCACTAGTAATGTTGATGCTTCACATGTTGCTACACCTCCTACTATCAATGGTAAAATAATTGGTGTTAGCAATGTATCTACTCCTAATGCAAAGCGTGAAAAACTGCTTGAAACTGATAAAACTGCTGAAATTGCTTGTGATAAAACTGCTGAAATTTTTCAAAATGTTGGGGACAATGATCCCATTTCTTTAGATCATAATGGTTTAGATTTTGATGATTGTCACATCTCTGAAGTTATAAAGTTCTTACAAAAACTTGCTAGAAGTCCCAATGCTAGTGCTATAAATTTGGCCTTTACAAAACATATTACAAATGCTCTCATAAAAGCTAGAGAAGAGAAATTAAATCATGAAACTTATATTCCTAGGAAGTTAGAAGATGGTTGGGAGCCCATCATTAAGATGAAGGTCAATGATTTTTATTGTAATGCCTTATGTGATCTTGGTGCAAGTATTTCCGTTATGCCTAAGAAAATCTATAATATGCTTGACTTGCCACCATTGAAAAAAATTTATTTGGATGTTAATCTTGCTGATAATTCTATAAAGAAACCTTTGGGGAGGATTGATAATGTTCGCATTACGGTTAACAATAACCTTGTCCCCGTTGATTTTGTTGTGTTGGATATTGAATGCAATGCATCTTGTCCAATTATTTTGGGAAGACCTTTTCTTCGAACTGTTGGTGCTATTATTGATATGAAGGAAGGTAATATTAAATATCAATTTCCTCTCAAGAAAGGTATGGAGCACTTTCCTAGAAAGAGAATAAAGTTACCTTTTGATTCTATCATTAGAACAAATTATGATGTTGATGCTTCGTCTCTTGATAATACTTGATTCACACTTTCTGCGCCTAGCTGAAAGGCGTTAAAGAAAAGCGCTTATGGGAGACAACCCATGATTTTACTTCTGCACTTTCGTTTTATATTTGAGTCTTGGAAGTTGTTACTGCTGTAGCAACCTCTCCTTATCTTTATTTTATTGCATTGTTGTGCCAAGTAAAGTCTTTGATAGTAAGGTTCATACTAGATTTGGATTACTGCGCAGAAACAGATTTCTTGCTGTCACGAATTTGAGTAGTATTCTCTGTAGGTAACTCGGAAAAATCTGCCAATTTACGTGAGTAATCCTCAGATATGTACGCAACTTTCATTCAATTTGAGAATTTTCATCTGAGCAAGTTTAGTGCCCCAGAAATATTCCTCTTTACGGACTGTTCTGTTTTGATAGATTCTGCCTTTTATTTCACATTGCATGTTTTGCTATGTTTGATGGATTTCTTTATTTTATTAACTTTCAGTAGCTTTGTGCAATGTCCAGAAGTGTTAAGAATGATTATGTCACCTCTGAACATGTGAATTTTTGATTATGCACTAACCCTCTAATGAGTTTGTTTTGAGTTTGGTGTGGAGGGAGTTTTCAAGGATCAAGAGAGGAGGATGATACAATATGATCAAGGAGAGTGAAAGCTCTAAGCTTGGGGATGCCCCCGCGGTTCATCCCTGCATATTTCAAGAAGACTCAAGCATCTAAGCTTGGGGATGCCCAAGGCATCCCCTTCTTCATCGAAAAATTATCAGGTCACCTCTAGTGAAACTATATTTTTTTTCCGTCACATCTTATGTGCTTAACTTGGAGCGTCTTTATGTTTTTGTTTTTGTTTTGTTTGAATAAAATTGGATCCTAGCATTCATTGTGTGGGAGAGAGACACGCTCCGCTGTTTCATATGAACACATATGTTCTTAGCTTTATTCTTAATGTTCATGGCGAAGGTTGAAACTGCTTCGTTAATTATTATATGGTTGGAAACAGAAAATGCTACATGTGGTAATTGGTATAATGTCTTGAATAGTTTGATACTTGGCAATTGTTGTGCTCATATAGATCATGTTTAAGCTCTTGCATCATGTACTTTGCACGTATTAGTGAAGAAATACTGTAGAGCTTGTTGACATTTGGTTTGCATGATTGGTCTCTCTAAAGTCTAGATATTTTCTGGTAAGGGTTTGAACAACAAGGAAGACAGTGTAGAGTCTTATAATGCTTGCAATATGTTTTTATGTAAGTTTTGCTGTACCGGTTCATACTTGTGTTTGCTTCAAATAACCTTGCTAGCCTAAGCCTTGTACTGAGAGGGATTACTTCTCGTGCATCCAAAATCCTTGAGCCAAAAACTATGCCATTTGTGTCCACCATACCTACCTACTACATGGTATTTTCTACCATTCCAAAGTAAATTGCTTGAGTGCTACCTTTAAAATTCCATTCTTTGTCTTTGCAATATATAGCTCATGGGAAAAATAGCTTAAAAACTATTATGGTATTGAATATGTACTTATGTATCTTATTTCTTAACAAGTTGCTTGTTGAGCGATAACCATGTTCCTGGAGACGCCATCAACTATTACCTTTGTTGAATATCATGTGAGTTGCTATGCATGTTCGTCTTGTCTGAAGTAAGGGTGATTTATCATGAGTAGAATGGTTTGAGTATGCATATTGTTAGAGAAGAACATTGGGCCACTAATTAAAGCCATGATCCATGGTGGAAGTTTCAGTTTGGACAACAATCATCAATCTCTTATGAGAATATTATCTGTTGTTGAATGCTTATGCATTAAAGAGGAGTCCATTATCTGTTGTCTATGTTGTCCCGGTATGGATGTCTAAGTTGAGAATAATCAAAAGCGAGAAATCCAATGCGAGCTTTCTCCTTAGACCTTTGTACAGGCGGCATAGAGATACCCCTTTGTGATACTTGGTTAAAACATATGTTATGCAATGATAATCCATGTAAATCCAAGCTAATTAGGACAAGGTGCAGGCACTATTGGTAATCTATGCATGAGGCTTGCAACTTATAGGATATCTTATACATAACACATATGCTTTATTACTACCGTTGACAAAATTGTTTCTTGTTTTCAAAATAAAAGCTCTAGCACAAATATAGCAATCCATGCTTCCCTCTTCGAAGGGCCATTCTTTTACTTTTATGTTGAGTCAGTTTACCCACTTCTTTCTATCTTAGAAGCAAACACTTGTGTTAACTGTGCATTGATTCTTACATACTTGCATATTTGCATTCATCATATTACTTTGTATTGATAATTATCCATGAGATATACATGTTACAAGTTGAAAGCAACCGCTGAAACTTATATCTTCCTTTGTGTTGTTTCAAAACTTTCTACTAAGAATTTATTGCTTTATGAGTTAACTCTTATGCACGACTTATTGATGCTTGTCTTGAAAGTACTATTCATGAAAAGTCTTTGCTATATGATTCAGTTGTTTACTCATTGTCTTTACCATTGCTTCGAATCGCTGCATTCATTACATATGCTTACAATAGTATTGATCAAGATTATGATAGCATGTCACTTCAGAAATTATCTTTGTTGTCATTTACCTACTCGAGGACGAGTAGGAACTAAGCTTGGGGATGCTTGATGCGTCTCAAACGTATCTATAATTTCTTATGTTCCATGCTACTTTTATGATGATACTCACATGTTTTATACACACTTTATGTCATATTTATGCATTTTCTGGCACTAACCTATTGACAAGATGCCGAGGAGCCAGTTGTTGTTTTCTGCTGTTTTTGGTTTCAGAAATCCTACAAAGAAAATATTCTCGGAATTGGATGAAATCAACGCCCAGGGTCTTATTTTTCCACGAAGGTTCCAGAAGACCGAAAGTGATACGAAGTGAGGCGACGAGGCGCTGCCATGCCAGGGCCGCGTGGCCAGGCTCGGGCCCGCGCCGCCCTAGCGTGTGGGGCCCTCGCGTCGCCTCCTGACCTACCCTTCCGCCTATAAGAAGCCTTCGTCGAGAAAACCCCAGTACCGAGAGCCACGATACGGAAAACCTTCCAGAGACACCGGCGCCGCCAATCCCATCTCGGGGGATTCAGGAGATCGCATCCGGCACCCTGCCGGAGAGGGGAATCATCTCCCGAAGGACTCTTCATCGCCATGATCGCCTCCGGAGTGATGTGTGAGTAGTTCACCCCTGGACTATGGGTCCATATATAGCAGTAGCTAGATGGTTGTCTTCTCCTCATGTGCTATCATTGTTGGATCTTGTGAGCTGCCTAACATGATCAAGATCATCTATTTGTAATGCTACATGTTGCGTTTGTTGGGATCCGATGAATATGGAATACTATGTTATGTTGATTATCAATCTATCATCTATGTGTTGTTTATGATCTTGCATGCTCTCCGTTGCTAGTAGAGGCTCGGCCAAGTTGATACTTGTAACTCCAAGAGGGAGTATTTATGCTCGATAGTGGGTTCATGTCTCCATTAAACTGGGAGTGACAACGAACCCCTAAGGTTGTGGATGTGTTGTTGCCACTAGGATAAAACATCAATGCTATGTCTAAGGATATTTGTGTTGATTACATTACGCACCATACTTAATGCAATTGTCTGTTGTTTGCAACTTAATACTGGAAGGGGTGCGGATGCTAACCCGAAGGTGGACTTTTCAGGCATAGATGCATGCTGGATAGAGGTCTATGTACTTTGTCGTAATGCCCAATTGAATTTCACACTACTCATCATAATATGTATGTGCATTGTCATGCCATCTTTATTTGTCAATTGCCCAACTGTAATTTGTTCACCCAACATGCTATTTCTTATTGGAGAGACACCACTAGTCAACTGTGGACCCCGGTCCATTCTTTTACATCGAATACAATCTACTGCAATACTCGTTCTTACTGTCCTTTGCAAACATCATCTTCCACACTATACATCTAATCCTTTGTTACAACAAGCCGGTGAGATTGACAACCTCACTGTTAAGTTGGGGCAAAGTATTTTGGTTGTGTTGTGCAGGTTCCACGTTGGCGCCGGAATCCCTGGTGTTGCGCCGCACTACACTCCGCCACCATCAACCTTTGATACGTCTCCGACGTATCGATAATTTCTTATGTTCCATGCCACATTATTGATGATATCTACATGTTTATGCATACTTTATGTCATATTTATGCGTTTTCCGGAACTAACCTATTGACGAGATGCCGAAAGGCCAGCTGCTGTTTTCTGCTGTTTTTGGTTTCAGAAATCCTAGTAAGGAAATATTCTCGGAATCGGACGAAATCAACGCCCAGCATCCTATTTTTCCACGAAGCTTCCAGAACACCCGAGAGTCGCCAGAGGGGAGCCCTGGTGGGCCCAGGAGGTAGGCCGGCGCGGCCCAGGCCCTGGCCGCGCCGCCCTATCATCTCACCGCCTCTTCGACCCTCTGACGCCGCCTCTTCGCCTATTTAAGCCCCCTCGACCTAAAACCTCGATACGGAAAAGCCACATTACGAGAAACCATCCAGAGCCGCCGCCATCGCGAAGCCAAGATCTGGGGGACAGGAGTCTCTGTTCCGGCACGCCGCCGGGACGGGGAAGTGCCCCCGGAAGGCTTCTCCATCGACACCACCGCCATCCTCATCACCGCTGCTGTCTCCCATGAGGAGGGAGTAGTTCTCCATCGAGGCTCAGGGCTGTACCAGTAGCTATGTGGTTCATCTCTCTCCCTATGTACTTCAATACAATAATCTCATGAGCTGCCTTACATGATTGAGATTCATATGATGATGCTTGTAATCTAGATGTCATTATGCTAGTCAAGTGGATTTTACTTATGTGATCTCCTGGAGACTCCTTGTCCCACGTGTGTAAAGGTGACAGTGTGTGCACCGTGTGGGTCTCTTAGGCTATATTTCACAGAATACTTATTCACTATTATGAATGGCATAGTGAAGTGCTTATTTATATCTCTTTATGATTGCAATGTGTTTTGTATCACAATTCATCTATGTGCTACTCTAGTGATGTTATTAAAGTAGTTTATTCCTCCTGCACGGTGTAATGGTGACAAGGTGTGTGCATCGTGTTAGTACTTGGCGTAGGCTATGATTGTGATCTCTTGTAGATTATGAAGTTAACTATTGCTATGATGGTATTGATGTGATCTATGCCTCCTTTCGTAGCTTGAAGGTGACAGTGTGCATGCTATGTTAGTACTTGGTTTGGTTATGTTGATCTGTCATGCACTCTAAGGTTATTTAAATATGAACATCGAATATTGTGGAGCTTGTTAACTCCGGCATTGAGGGTTCGTGTAATCCTACACGCTTAGTGGTGTTCATCATCCAACAAGAGGGTGTAGAGTCTAGCATCTATCTATTTATTCTGTTATGTGATCAATGTTGAGAGTGTCCACTAGTGAAAGTATGATCCCTAGGCCTTGTTCCTAAATACTGCTATCGCTGCTTGTTTACTGTTCTACTGCATCTGTACTGTCCTCAATATTACCACCATCAACTACATGCCAGCAAGCACTTTTCTGGCGCTGTTGCTACTGCTCATACTTATTCATACCACCTGTATTTCACTATCTCTTCGCCGAACTAGTGCACCTATTAGGTGTGTTGGGGACACAAGAGACTTCTTGCTTTGTGGTTGCAGGGTTGCATGAGAGGGATATCTTTGACCTCTTCCTCCCCGAGATCGATAAACCTTGGGTGATCCACTTAAGGGAAACTTGCTCGCTGTTCTACAAACCTCTCGCTCTTGGAGGCCCAACACTGTCTACAAGAATAGAAGCTCCCGTAGACATCAAGCACTTTTCCGGCGCCGTTGCCGGGGAGGAAAGGTAAAAGGCACTCATACTTCGGTTCCGGGTAAAGTACTTTTCCGGCGCCGTTGTGTGTGTGCTCGAAGCTATTTCCTTTAGATCCTGCAATTGCATCTTTTTGTTTCTTGTTTACACTAGTTAGGCATAATGGACAACAATGAGCTTCTTATTCTATTTCCTGATTTAAGACATGGATGGTTTGATCCGAAAATTAAAAAACCCATGGAACATATTAGCATGAACACATTGAACACTATTGTTGCTAATGATATGGAAAATTCTAAGCTTGGGGAAGCTGGTTTTGATGAGCATGATCTTTTTAGTCCCCCGGGCATGGAGGAGAAAATTTACTTTGATGATATTTTGCCTCCTATATATGATGATTATAATGATAGTAGCCTTTTGGTACCACCTGTTATGGAGGATAAATTTGATTATGATTACAATATGCCTCCTATATTTGATGATGAGAATAATAATGATAGCTACTTTGTTGAATTTGCTCCCACTACAACTAATAAAATTGATTATGCTTATGTGGAGAGTAATAATTTTATGCATGAGACTCATGATAAGAATGCTTTATGTGATAGTTATATTGTTGAGTTTGCTCATGATGCTACTGAAAGTTATTATGAGAGAGGAAAATATGGTTGTAGAAATTTTCATGTTACTAAAACACCTCTCTATGTGCTGAAATTTTTGAAGCTACACTTGTTCTATCTTCCTATGCTTGTTACTTTGCTATTCATGAACTTGTTTATTTACAACATTCCTATGCATAGGAAGCATGTTAGACTTAAATGTGTTTTGAATTTGCCTCTTGATGCTCTCTTTTGCTTCAAATACTATTCCTTGCGAGTGCATCATTAAAACTGCTGAGCCCATCTTAATGGCTATAAAGAAAGAACTTCTTGGGAGATAACCCATGTGTTTATTTTGCTATAGCAATTTTGTTTTATATTTGTGTTTTGGAAGTTGTTACTACTGCAGCAACCTCTCCTTATCTTATTCTATTGCATTGTTGTGCCAAGTAAAGTCTTTGATAGTAAGGTTCATACTAGATTTGGATTACTGCGCAGAAACAGATTTCTTTGCTGTCACGAATCTGGGAAAAATTCTCTGTAGGTAACTCAGAAAATTATGCCAATTTACGTGAGAGATCCTCAGATATGTACGCAACTTTCATTCAATTTGAGCATTTTCATTTGAGCAAGTCTGGTGCCCCTTTAAAATTCGTCTTTACGGACTGTTCTGTTTTGACAGATTCTGCCTTTTATTTCGCATTGCCTCTTTTGCTATGTGGGATGGATTTCTTTGTTCCATTGACTTCCAGTAGCTTTGGGCAATGTCCAGAAGTGTTAAGAATTATTATGTCACCTCTGAACATGTATATTTTAATTGTGCACTAACCCTCTAATGAGTTGTTTTGAGTTTGGTGTGGAGGAAGTTTTCAAGGGTCAAGAGAGGAGGATGATACAATATGATCAAGAAGAGTGAAAGCTCTAAGCTTAGGGATGCCCCGGTGGTTCATCCTTGCATATTTCAAGAAGACTCAAGCATCTAAGCTTGGGGATGCCCAAGGCATCCCCTTCTTCATCGACAAATTATCAGGTTCCTTCTCTTGAAACTACATTTTTATTCGGTCACATCATATGTACTTTACTTGGAGCGTCTGTTTGTTTTTGTTTTTGTTTTTGTTTGAATAAATGCTTGTGTGGGAGAGAGACACGCTCCGCTGGTTCGTATGAACACATGTGTTCTTAGCTTTTAATTTTCATGGCGAAGGTTGAAACTGCTTCGTTAATTGTTATATGGTTGGAATCGGGAAATGCTACATGTAGTAATTGCTAAAATGTCTTGGATAATGTGATACTTGGCAATTGTTGTGCTCATGTTTAAGCTCTTGCATCATATACTTTGCACCTATTAATGAAGAAATACATAGAGCTTGCTAAAATTTGGTTTGCATAATTGGTCTCTCTAAGGTCTAGATAATTTCTAGTATTGAGTTTGAACATAAGGAAGACGGTGTAGAGTCTTATAATGTTTACAATATGTCTTTTATGTGAGTTTTGCTGCACCGGTTCATCCTTGTGTTTGTTTCAAATAAACCTTGCTAGCCTAAACCTTGTATCGAGGGGGAATACTTCTCGTGCATACAAAATACTTGAGCCAACCACTATGCCATTTGTGTCCACCATACATACCTACTACATGGTATTTCTCCGCCATTCCAAAGTAAATTGCTTGAGTGCTACCTTTAAATTTCTATCCTTTATCTTTGCAATATATAGCTCATGGGACAAATAGCCTAAAAACTATTGTGGTATTGAATATGTACTTATGCACTTTATCTCTTATTAAGTTGCTTGTTGTGCGATAACCATGTTCCTGGGGACGCCATCAACTACTCTTTGTTGAATATCATGTGAGTTGCTATGCATGTTCGTCTTGTCCGAAGTAAGGGAGATTTACCGCTAAAATGGTTAGAGCATTGCATAATGTTAGAGAAGAACATTGGGCCGCTAACTAAAGCCATGATCCATGGTGGAAGTTTCAGTTTTGGACAAATATCCTCAATCTCATATGAGAAAATTATTAATTGTTGCTACATGCTTATGCATAAAAGAGGAGTCAATTATCTGTTGTCTATGTTGTCCCGGTATGGATGTCTAAGTTGAGAATAATCAATAGCGAGAAATCTGATGCGAGCTTTCTCCTTAGACCTTTGTACAGGCGGCATAGAGGTACCCCTTTGTGACACTTGGTTAAAACATGTGCATTGCGATGATAATCCTGGTAATCCAAGCTAATTAGGACAAGGTGCGGGCACTATTAGTATACTATGCATGAGGATTGCAACTTGTAAGATACAATTTACATAACACATATGCTTTATTACTACCGTTGACAAAATTGTTTCTTGTTTTCAAAATCAAAGCTCTAGCACAAATATAGCAATCGATGCTTTCCTCTTTGAAGGACCTTTCTTTTACTTTTATTGTTGAGTCAGTTCACCTATTTCTCTCCATCTCAAGAAGCAAACACTTGTGTGAACTGTGCATTGATTCCTACATACTTGCATATTGCACTTATTATATTACTTTGCATTGACAACTATCCATGAGATATACATGTTACAGGTTGAAAGCAACCGCTGAAACTTAATCTTCCGTTGTGTTGCTTCAATACCTTTACTTTGAATTATTGCTTTATGAGTTAACTCTTATGCAAGACTTATTGATGCTTGTCTTGAAAGTACTATTCATGAAAAGACTTTGCTATATGATTCATTTGTTTACTCATGTCATTTACATTGTTTTGATCGCTGCATTCATTACATGTGTTTACAATAGTATGATCAAGATTATGATGGCATGTCACTCCAGAAATTATCATTGTTATCGTTTACCTGCTCGGGACGAGCAGAAACTAAGCTTGGGGATGCTGATACGTCTCCGACGTATCGATAATTTCTTATGTTCCATGCCACATTATTGATGATATCTACATGTTTTATGCATACTTTATGTCATATTTATGCGTTTTCCGGAACTAACCTATTGACGAGATGCCGAAAGGCCGGTTGCTATTTTCTCGCTGTTTTTGGTTTCAGAAATCCTAGTAAGGAAATATTCTCGGAATCGGACGAAATCAACGCCCAGCATCCTATTTTTCCACGAAGCTTCCGGAACACCCGAGAGTCGCCGGAGGGAGCCCCGGTGGGCCCAGGAGGTAGGCCGGCGCGGCCCAGGCCCTGGCCGCGCCGCCCTATCATCTCACCGCCTCTTCGACCCTCTGACGCCGCCTCTTTGCCTATTTAAGCCCCCTCGACCTAAAACCTCGATACGGAAAAGCCACGGTACGAGAAATCATCCAGAGCCGCCGCCATCGCGAAGCCAAGATCTGGGGGATAGGAGTCTCTGTTCCGGCACGCCGCCGGGACAGGGAAGTGCCCCCGGAAGGCTTCTCCATCGACACCACTGCCATCCTCATCACCGCTGCTGTCTCCCATGAGGAGGGAGTAGTTCTCCGTCGAGGCTCGGGGCTGTACCGGTAGCTATGTGGTTCATCTCTCTCCCTATGTACTTCAATACAATAATCTCATGAGCTGCCTTACATGATTGAGATTCATATGATGATGCTTGTAATCTAGATGTCATTATGCTAGTCAAGTGGATTTTACTTATGTGATCTCCGGAGACTCCTTGTCCCACGTGTGTAAAGGTGACAGTGTGTGCACTGTGTGGGTCTCTTAGGCTATATTTCACAGAATAATTATTCACTATTATGAATGGCATAGTGAAGTGCTTATTTATATCTCTTTATGATTGCAATGTGTTTTGTATCACAATTCATCTATGTGCTACTCTAGTGATGTTATTAAAGTAGTTTATTCCTCCAGCACAGTGTAATGGTGACAGTGTGTGCATCGTGTTAGTACTTGGCGTAGGCTATGATTGTGATCTCTTGTAGATTATGAAGTAAACTATTGCTATGATGGTATTGATGTGATCTATGCCTCCTTTCGTAGCGTGAAGGTGACAGTGTGCATGCTATGTTAGTACTTGGTTTGGTTATGTTGATCTGTCATGCACTCTAAGGTTATTTAAATATGAACATCGAATATTGTGGAGCTTGTTAACTCCGGCATTGAGGGTTCGTGTAATCCTACACAGTTAGTGGTGTTCATCATCCAACAAGAGGGTGTAGAGTCTAGCATCTATCTATTTATTCTGTTATGTGATCAATGTTGAGAGTGTCCACTAGTGAAAGTATGATCTCTAGGCCTTGTTCCTAAATACTGCTATCGCTGCTTGTTTACTGTTCTACTGCATCTGTACTGTCCGCAATATTACCACCATCAACTACACGCCAGCAAGCACTTTTCTGGCGCTGTTGCTACTGCTCATACTTATTCATACCACCTGTATTTCACTATCTCTTCGCCGAACTAGTGCACCTATTAGGTGTGTTGGGGATACAAGAGACTTCTTGCTTTGTGGTTGCAGGGTTGCATGAGAGGGATATCTTTGACCTCTTCCTCCCTGAGATCGATAAACCTTGGGTGATCCACTTAAGGGAAACTTGCTGCTGTTCTACAAACCTCTGCTCCTGGAGGCCCAACACTGTCTACAAGAATAGAAGCTCCCGTAGACATCAACCTTCAACGTGCTTCTTGACTCCTACTGGATTCGATAACCTTGGTTTCTTCCGGAGGGAAAACTCGCCGCTGTACGCATCACACCTTCCTCTTGGGGTTCCCAACGGACGCGTGATGTACCGTCACAAGCAGTACGACGCAAAGTGGAGTCCAAAAGGGGCACACCAAGGCTTGAACAGCATAAAAAGTCCAAAAGAAGACCAAGGTGTTGGGCACATGGCGCCGGTGATCAAGCATCTTGCGCGCAGATTTGGGCGCGCCTCTTCATGAACCAGGCCCTGGTGTCGGCGTCGACGCTGCTCAAGTCGGCTAGCATGATCTTTGTGTCCTCTGCACGGGTCTTGGCCTCGGCGTCCATCCTACTGGCCTCGGTGTCACACAATTTGGCCTCGGCGTCTGCCTTTTTAGCCTCGACGTTCAACCTTTGGACCTCAATGGCCTCTTTCGTCAGGTTGAGGAAGATGGTAGCTCCGGCCACTTTTTTCCAGACGCCTCTTCTCGTCCCTAGCAGCCAAGGTGGCATGATTGTCGGCCATCATCTTCTCCAGGCTCTGGGAGAACGCAATGGCCTGTGCCTCCCGTGCTAGATCGGCCTTGGTAGCCTTATGGCCTCGGGGACGAGGTGGAAGGGCTTGACGACCATGATCATCGTCTTCGCCGTCGAGGTTGACCGTTGTCCCATTCTTCATAGCTTCATCGTAAGCCGCAAAGCTTGTCCTCCACTTTTGCGCGTCCTTGAGCCTGTCTCAGCAATGGACCATATGGTTGCCCTTCTTATGCACTGCCTTGAACCTCTCCAAGGCCCGGGATACATGCAATCATGTCAATGCCGCTAATGATGTGCATAGAATGATGTAAATAGAATAGAATGTGATGGTCATCTCTTGTTTAATTACCACTGAAATCACGCCAGCGCCGCTAACAGGGTTGTTGATGCAATGTTCGACGGCCGAGCAGAACTTGCTTGTCTCTTGTTTGATGTAGTTCCATCTTTTTCTGAGGGACTCTTCCGTGCGAGGGCTTGGGATGTGGTAGGGTGGGTGCATCTTCGCCTCGTTGTACTCCTGCGTGACCTTGGCCCAGTACACCTTGCCCTTTTGTTGGGCGCCATTGATACTGTCATGGCTTGTTGTCAGCCACGCGTCGCACAACACTTGTCCTCGTCGTCGATGAATCCTTGTGTCCTGTGGCTCTCCCCCTTCTTATTTGTAGCATTGTCCATGGTGAGGACAGGATGTGTTGGCGCGTCCTCAAAGTCGTCGACGCACACGGGTGTTGGCTGCGTGAGCTGGGTGGCGAACAGTCGTGCGCGATCGATGTCCTCCGCATCTTTCGTCGGTGCCCACTCATCATGCGGGCATGCCCCGTCCCCGGCGTTGCCAACGAAGCCGCCGCTAAAGACCAGGGCCTGGATGTATGTCTCATTCCGGTCCTTCCAATAGGCCTATGAATGACCGGACGTCAGACGCATGATACAGGGTTGTCGCACACATTGAGAGAGCTCACATACCGGGTCGTCCATCGTCGGGGCAGGCGCTTCCATTTCGTCAAACATGATGTGGGGCTTCATCATGCTCTCCGGCCTCCGGCAGCTGGCGCGTCTTGTGTGTCAAGCCCGGACACGAGTCACCGCTTCTAGGCGTCCGGTTGAGGTCGGGAACCTGCGCCCCGTTGAACTGCACCGGCGCCACGCAGGAGGCGAACCGCGACGCCGGGTGGCCCTGCAAGGGAGCGGGAGTTCCAGGACGCAACTGGGAACTTACCGAGCTCACCGACGCGGCTGGAGGAGCGACGCCGGCGATCCCCTCCCGTTTGACGAGCATGTATCCCTCCGCTAAGGTCGGATGGAGGCCTACTTGCGAGACAACGGCTTTCACCTGGATCTGCCACGCCTGCTGGTCGGCGGCCCCTGCATTCCTCTCCTTCAGGTTCTTGCGCCGGCCGCGACGCTTCGCGGCCTCGACACATTTCTCCTCCTTGGGCAGCATCTTCTTTGCCGCCTTCGGCTTTGCGTCCCTGCCGCCGGTGGTGGCCCGCTTTGCTTCTGCCGGAGCTACAGCCTCTATGCTGGCTATGGTCGTGGCTACGGGGGAGTGTGGGTCGGCGGCGGGTGCGAGGGTTACCTCGGCATCCATGGTGGTGGCTGCGGCGGCGAGGACGTCCATCGCTTCTGGACTGCTCGCGCCGGTCTACTTTGATTTTTTGCGCTGGGAATGGCAACTGGCAAGAATGTTATCGGCCCCTGCCACTGACGCGCGGGTCCTACGTTATTTTTGGCGGAAACTCGGCGCGACCACGGAGCATCCGCGAAGACGCAAACCTGGTGCATATTGGGCCAGGTTGCGTCGCTGCGGACGGCCCGATCACTTTACGTTGCCCCGCTGAAGCAGGGCCCAAACTCATTTTCAGTCATGGCGTTAGATCGCCCCGTTGGAGATGTCCTAAACAATAACCGATCTTTTCATCCGATCGGTAGTGCAGTTTTTATTTTTTTTGTTTTACACCAGACTGCTAACTGCCGGCAAAGCAAAATAATCCTGACCACCAAGCCGTTGAGCAACTTGTGTTGAATGGGTTGTCGTTTTTCAAGTTATATAAATTCTCGCACTTTACTATAAAGTTTTTCACATGCTTTTGTTTTGTTTTTATTTTACTTCGTGCATAAACGTCTACACAGAGCAAAGATGATAGTATTATCTTCACGTTAACCTTGTTTACCTTGGCCATTTTTATTATATTATTATATTATTTTTAGTAATAGTTATAAATACATTAGTTTTAGTTTGCTACAGTTCTTTATCGATATCATGCATAAAAGAGTATCCTCAATTTTTTTCATTACTATTTTATTTTTATAAATAGGTTTACTAATTCTTGGTTGACCTAGATTTAATTTAGAGCTAAATTGATTCTGAAACCACTGGATTATTTCGTGATCTGTGATAGCGCAGGAGTTGCAAGTGGGGTTGTAAGTGACACTGCAGTTGGGCTTTCTAATTGCAAGTAGGGTTGCAATTGCGATTTCCTAGTTGCAAACGGGTAAATGTGATTTACTAGTTACAAGTGGGGCACGATTAATGTTTTCTTGTTACAGGTGGGTTTAAAATTTCGCAGTTGCAAGTGTTGTTGCAAATGGAATTTCTCAGATGCAAGTGGGCTTGCAACTAAGATTTTCCAGTCGTAAGTAGGGTTACAACTGCGATTTCCTAGTTGCAAGCGGGGTTGTAACTATGATTTCCTAGTTACAAGTTAGGGTGCAACTAAGATTTTCTAGTGCAAGTGAGTTATAAATTTCTCGGTTGCACGTGATATTGCAACTGGAATATCTCAGTTGCAAGCGGGGCCGCAACTAAAGAGGTGTTTAGTTTCCCGCCACAATTTTTCAAGCCAAAGTTTGGCAATTTGACATATGTTTGGTTCTTGTCACACTTTAAAGTTGTCACACTATTATTTATATGCATGGCCCACATGTCATTGTGTGAATTTCTTGCCAATTTTTATCACACTTTGTGGCTTCTAAATTCTCAATTCTCAGTTACACTTTTGTGGATGCCACACTTGCCAAACTTAGCCTTGGCAAAATGTGGCCAGGAATCAAATAGATCCTAAAAAAAATCGGTTGCAAGTGGGGTTGCAACTGTTATTTCTAGTTGGAAGCGGGGTTGCAACTGTAATTTTCTATTTACAAGTTGGGGTGCAACTAAGATTTTTAGTTGCATGTGGGGTCGCAATTGTGAGTTTCTAGTCGCAACCGTGGGTGCAATGAAGATTTTTCAGTTGCAAGTGGGGTTGTAACTGGTTTCTCTTGCTAAAGTGCGGTTGCAACGAAGTTTTTTTGGTTGAACTGCAACTAAGTTATTTCCGACTGTAGGTGGGATTGTAACTAAGTTTTTTTTTTCTCTTGAAGTACGGTCGCAACTTTTGGGTTGCAGGTGGGATTGTAACTGGATTTTTCGAGTTACAAGTAAAGTTGTAATTGACATTTTTTCAGTTACAAGGTAGGTTGCAATTAAGTGGGTTAATTGCGCACCGAGTGCAATACCGATTACTCGAGTATTTTGGGTCGCATGACTTTATTTTAGTATTAAATATGAGAGTGGGGGTAATCATGCGCGGAGCCACCACCGGGTCGAGGAGGGTCAGTCGACCAGGCTCAGAAATTGGAGAAAAATAATCGACCCTAAGGCATCTCCAACGGGCGACGCATTTCGGACGCCTAAAAGTGGTCGCGAGCGTCCGTTTGCGTCGCCCCGCGGACATATTTTGTTCGCGCGTCCGTTTGCGTCTGGGTGTGCCTCATCGGGGTGACCCATTTTTTAACATTTGCAACATATATAGAAAGCATAGAAACCTAGTACATTCAAACTATACAAAGTAGTTCTAGAAGCCTAAACTACTTGCTGCCCGATGGGCCGGCCCCATCGTTGCGTCGCTCCCTCGTCTGCTTTTCCACCGCCTTCCATGCGGCCGCTAGGGCTCGGTGCGCTGCCGCGTCCTCTAGCAGGCACTGCCGCAACCTCGCGTTGGCGGCGTCGTCCTTGATGGTCTCGAAGGACTCGACTATAGCCCTCTGCTCCGCTGCCTTCTCCTCCGGGGTAGGCGCATCAGGGTCATCGGAATACCATGATATGTTGGAGTCGGAGTCCTCTGCGGCTGCGGCGGCCGCCACCCTGCGCTATTCCATCTCGGCATCGACCGCCGCATGGGCCGCCCGCTCCTCCTCTGCTTCCTTCTCCGCTTCAGCCAGGGCCTCGGCGTTCCTGACCAGGTCGAGGAGGTCGGTGTTGTCGTCGCCGTTTCGGCGGCCCGCCGCCTTTCCCCGCCGGCCCACCACCGCCTTTCCTCGCTGGCCCACCGTCGCCGCCTTCGTCTCCAGTCGCCTCCCCCTGATCAACGCCTCAGCTCGTCACCATCTCCGACTCCAATCGCCTGGCCTCTGCTCGGCCGGTCGGCCCTGCCCGTCTGCCCCCAGCTCGGCTCGTCTCCGGCTGCCTTCGATGGACGCCGATGAGGAGGCAACTTAATGGTATGATACTATCTTGTCAAAATGTAGCTCTATTTTGGTGTTCTTGTTTTTTATAGTCATTTTGTTGTTGTACTTGATGAAATATGCAAATTGAATCTGCTTGGACCTCTTTTATTGAATACATTTGCTTTTTTTCTTGAATACATTTGCTCTTTTCTGTCAAAAAAAAAAAAATTAGAGCTTGGTTTCGATCCCCTCAGTTCAATTCCTGGCTCCGCCACTGGAGGTAATCAACTCGTGTGTTTTCACAGCTAGCTCAGTCGGTTCAAAACATTAGCTTGGTTTAACCGCTCCAATCTACATTAATATCTGATCGATTGATGAAAGTGCTCTCTTTCTTGGTTGAGATGAATGGATCGCTCAGTTCAGCACTTCAGCGTGCTAATACTAGTTGAAACTTTGGGCTAATAGTTCACCTGCTGCCTCCGCGGAGATGCGCGTGTATGTACAGACGTACTCTCTAGCTTTGACGTAGTTTTGCGCTTGGTCAGTTCCAACGAAAAACACGTCACTACCATTGTAACAGTTGACGGCCAGTTCACGCCGGTTTAAAACAAAAAAAAAATTATCGTTGTATGACATCAGCTGAAGTTCTCACTCAGCTGATCGAGCCATAGGGAACGTTCCTAAGAGCATCCCCACTCGTTGGCGCTCCCCACGCCCAAATTCGGCGAAATTTTCGTCCGAATTGGAGGAAGATTTGGCGTGGGGAGGAGTAATTTCCCAGTCGTGTGCTCCCCAAGCGGCGTTTCTCGGGGAAAAAGAGGATGGCTCGGGGAATTCGGACGAAAGAGGAGACACGTGGGCGTGGGCGGTTGGTTTAGCTTCATCCGGAGTCCCCGGAAGACCCCCGGGAAACCGAGGATGGCATGGGGAGTCCGGACGAAAATAGGCTCAAATCCGGATCAAAACGAGGAGCCGGGGGCCTGACTGAGCCGTTTTTCGCCGTCCGGATAAAAAAAGTGGCCCGTGGGGGCTCTGTGGAGAGACGAGTGGAGATGCTCTAACATCGTCGCCCGGCTGTGCCTCGGCCGGCATGACGTGCCATGTCCGATTGGTCCAAGTCGCGTTCGCCGACGGCCGACGATGCTACTCCTTTCCTTCCGCTAGGACCGCGCGCATCCATATTCTTGTCCTGCTCATGGCCGGCGTCGTTGTCACATTGGCCGGGTTGTTGGGTCTCTCGGAAATTACGAATGTGCTTGAGTTCGTTGAATTGAAAAAAAAGACTCGTGCGGCGGCCGCTCTCTGCTACCATGTTTTTCTCCCGTCGAGTAGTTCCGATGACCGTTGTAGAACACATGTTAAGACTTAAACTGGACTACTGCTCTCTCGTACCGGTACCGTGGCGTTTCTTAGACAAAAAGCTTTGCTATTATATGTAAAAAATGGAACCCAACGGGGAGTAGTGTTTTCGCACATGGAAACATAGCTCTCTTTATTTTAAAATGCATGTTACACATATTTTAAAATTTTAAAAATTTGAAACGAAAAATTCGCACGTACATCTTCACGTGCTATATGTTCACAAAGTTGTTTCATGGAAAATTGACTTATCATGTGCCGTGTATAAAAAAAACAAAATTCAATGCTAAAAATAAGGCATTTTAGAATATAAATTTTCACATTTTTATATAGATCATAAAAAATATTGGTTCCTCGCAAAAATTGACGAATACCCGTATATTGTGGACATGTACATGTAAAAAAATTATCAAAAAATTTTAATATTTCGAAATATATTTTTTAGGTAGAGGGAGCATACACACCCATGAGCCAAATTAAATTTCCAAACCTAGCGACATGAGACAAGAGAGATTATTGCACCGAGAAATAAAATACAAAGCATTCCCGGAAATACAGTATGCAAATGGTGCTACCTCTCTATCTAAATGTCACCCCGCCCCCCCCCGCCCGCCACACTAAAAAATATTCTGCCTATATGAGACACTAAAGTGTCAAATCTGGGATTTGAAATCTGGTGGGCTAGGGTGCCAGTGCCCCGGTCGACTAAGTGTATATACTTACGTTAGCTGTTGCGTTGTTCGACCAGGCCCCACCGGTCATGCACGTTAAGCGTTGTCACGGACATCACTCTTTGCTTCCATGGTCTAGCCTTCCCGCGTCCTCCTCTGGGTTCGATGGAAAAGGTTTAATTCCTCCCCCTCGCGCCCAAACCGTGGAGGCTTTACCGCCACAGCTAGTCGCTTCCTCCTTCAAGGAAACCGCGTCTGCGGCTGCGCCCCTATCGCCTACCTCCGGAGCTCCGCTCCATGCCCATGCTCTCCTCGAGCCATCCGCTGCTCCCAATGGCGCTCCTGGTTCTCCGGCCTCCCATCCACCTTTGTTTAATGCGCCCGGCTCCCCGCTGCCCCGCTCTTATCTAGACGCCGCGCGCTTCCCTCCCCTTCCTTCTCCAAAAACGCCCACCACGCCTTTCAAAACCCTAAGCATCGACGGGTGTTTTCATTGCCTTTTATTTTCCACCAAGTGCGTTCCTATCAAGATCCCATCCGCTACCGTGGGTGTGGCTGCTCCGGCCACCATCCACGCGAGTGCACCATGCCCTTCCCTCAGCCCACATTCGCTCGACGCCCCGTCGTTCCAGCCCCACCGCCAACCCCCGTCACCCCTGCCACCCCATACCCCTCCGCACTGTTGACGATGCTGATGCCGCTCTCTGGAGCGCATCGTGCTCGCTCGGACTCTCCCTCCCGTCGCATGGCCTTGTTGTTCGAGGTCGGAGAATCCTCCCATGCGCTGCCACCTCCTGCCGTCGAGCGCCTCATCCCCATGGACGAGCCTTTGTCTCCTCCGCGGGTTTCGTCCCCTAGCCCTTTGGCGGACGACGAAGAGGAGGTGGAGTCAGACGATGCTGCTCCTCCCATGGAAGTGTTCATGCCCCTGGCGACATGGAGGCGGAGCGCCGTATGGTGGTTGTCTACATCGACTCTCTTCCTCCCTTCTCTTCGCCCACTGGTGCGTGCGCTGAGGCCATCTTCGCCGAGCTGCCCGGCCTTCACGTCATGATGGTCGTGTCCTCCATCGGTGACGTTTACTCCCGCTTCCTCTCTGAGGAGGACATGGATCTCTCCATCCTCCATCATTCTTTCCACAATGACAGCGCCACCTTCCACCTCGTGCGTGAGGAGGCCGTCGATCGCATCCCCTGCAACCTCAAGTGGGTGGCCCTCGTCCTCGCTCGCCATGTCCCTGTCGAGCACTTGAGCCACCTCAACGTCGCGTCCACTTTCAGCAGCTCCGGAGAGACTTTGGAGGTGACGCTGCTTCTCTCACTGGCATGGACTGTGCGGACGTCCGCGCCGTTGTGCGCTTGCGACACGCGCAGTTTGTCCCATCTGAGATCCTGCTGACTCGTGAGCCTTGGGGCTCGCGTCTGATCGCGCTATGCAAGGTCCGTGCATGGCGCGTCGAGGATTCCTACAACAGCGACTGGGAGTACGTGCCCTTCTTCAGCCCTCCACTGCCACCGATGTTCAACCATCGGCTGGGGCGGCTGCCGCTGGCCCCTGCTTGCCTCCCTCCGGCCCCTGGCACGGACAATGACTACCGCGGTGACCGCGGCATTGACGGCGTCGATGATGCGTTGCTGCCCCACGAAGTGTTGCTTGCCATCCTGGACAACGTGGAAATCTCTCCCAGGCGCTGCCCATCCTCCTTGCCCTCCTCCGGCTCCTCGCACTCTTCGCACACACTCATGTGGGACGCTGGCGCCGGGTCCCCAGCGGTGTCCAAGGATCTGAGCTCTGGCCCTCCCCTGGCTTTCATTAGGTGACGTGGCGTGGTGATCACTGAGATCGTCGATGCCACCCTGGCCGTTGATCCACCCACTGCCTGTAGGGATTCGTTGCATAGAAAACAAAAATTTTCCTACCGCGAACACGCAATCCAAGCCAAGATGCAATCTAGAAGACGGTAGCAACGAGGGGATGATCGAGACTCACCCTTGAAGATTTCCAAAGCCTACAAGATGAGGCTCTTGTTGCTGCGGTAGACGTTCACTTGCCGCTTGCAAAAGCGTGTAGAAGATCTTGATCACGGTGCCACGATCGGGCAGCACCTCCGTACTCGGTCACACGTTCGGTGTTGATGAAGTCGACGTCCACCTCCCCGTTCCAGCGGGCAGCGGAAGTAGTAGCTCCTCTTGAATCCGGCAGCACGACGGCGTGGTGGCGATGGTGGTGGAGAAACCCGGCGGAGCTTCGCTAAGCGTGCGGGAAGTGGTGGAGGAGAGAGGGCCGCTAGGGTTTGGGAGAGGGGGGCGCCGGCCACTATGGGGTGCGGCCACCTTGTGGTGTTGGGGTGGCCGGCCCCCTCCCCTTGGCCCTCATTATATAGGTGGAACACCCAAGAATTGGTCTACAAGTCTTCGAATAAGACCCCAAACCAAAATCTTCCATATGACATGAAACCTACCCAAGCTAGGACTCCCACTAGAGGTGGGATTCCCACCTTCCCTTGGGAGGGGTGGCCGGCCACCTTAGGTGGAGTCCACCTGGGACTCCACCCCCTAGGGTTGGCCGGCCATGGTGGTGGAGTCCCTTCGGGACTCCGCCTTCCAAAGTGACTTTCTTCCGGAATATTCTAGAACCTTCTAGAACCTTCCATAAATGCACCGGATCATTTTCAAACTTATAAAATGACTTCCTATATATGAATCTTATTCTCCGGACCATTCCGGAACTCCTCGTGATGTCCGGGATCTCATCCGGGACTTCGAACAAATCTTCGAACTCCATTCCATATTCAAGTTCTACCATTTCAACATCAAACCTTAAGTGTGTCACCCTACGGTTCGCGAACTATGCGGACATGGTTGAGTACTCTCTCCGACCAATAACCAATAGCGGGATCCGGAGATCCATAATGGCTCCCACATATTCAATGATGACTTTAGTGATCGAATGAACCATTCACATAC
Organism: Lolium rigidum; assembly: GCF_022539505.1. Classification (NCBI taxonomy): domain Eukaryota; kingdom Viridiplantae; phylum Streptophyta; class Magnoliopsida; order Poales; family Poaceae; genus Lolium; species Lolium rigidum. The sequence goes on along the minus strand of NC_061508.1, from coordinate 236,558,702 downwards.
GATACCAATTCCCTTTGTCACGCGATATTTTACTTGTCGGAGGTTTGATCATCGGTATCACTCTATACCTTGTTCAACCTCGTCTCCTGACAAGTACTCTTTACTCGTACCGTGGTATGTGGTCTCTTATGAACTTATTCATATGCTTGCAAGACATTAGACGACATTCCACCGAGAGGGCCCAGAGTATATCTATCTGTCATCGGGATGGACAAATCCCACTGTTTATCCATATGCCTCAACTCATACTTTCCGGATACTTAATCCCACCGTTATAACCACCCATTTACGCAGTGGTGTTTGATGTAATCAAAGTACCTTTCCGGTATAAGTGATTTACATGATCTCATGGTCATAAGGACTAGGTAACTATGTATCGAAAGCTTATAGCAAATAATTAATGACGTGATCTTATGCTACGCTTAATTGGGTGTGTCCATTACATCATTCATATAATGATATAACCTTGTTATTAATAACATCCAATGTTCATGATTATGAAACTAATCATCCATTAATCAACAAGCTAGTTAGGAGGCATACTAGGGACTCTTTGTTGTTTACATATCACACATGTATCAATGTTTCGGTTAATACAATTATCGCATGGTATATAAACATTTATCATAAACATAAAGATATATAATAACCACTTTTATTATTGCCTCTTGGGCATATCTCCTTTAGTCTCCCACTTGCACTAGAGTCAATTATCTAGATTACATTGTAAGGTACCTAACACCCATGGCATTCTGGTGTTGGTCATGCTTTGCCCTAGGGAGAGCTTTAGTCAACGGATCTGCTACATTCAGATCAGTGTGTACTTTGCAAATCTTTACTTCTCCATCTTCGATGTACTCGTGAATCGAGTGGTAACGCAGCTTGATATGCTTCAGCCTCTTGTGTGACCTTGGTTCTTGTGCATTGGCGATGGCACCCATGTTATCACAGTAGATGATTAGTGGGTCCAATGCACTAGGAACCACACCGAGCTCTACAATGAACCTCTTCATCCATACCGCTTCTGATGAAGCCTCTGAAGCCGCTATGTACTCGATTCCGTTGAAGACTTCGCCACCGTGCACCGCTTCGAGCTTGCCCAGCTCTATCGCAAGCACCATTCAATATAAACACGTACCCGGATCGTGACTTAGAGTCATCAGGATCGGTGTTCCAACTTGCATCGGTGTAACCGCTTACAACGAGCTCTTGGTCACCTCCATAACAAAGAAACATATCCTTAGTTCTTTTCAAGTACTTAAGGATATTCTTGACCGCTGTCCAGATGTTCCATTCCTGGATCACTTTGATATCTCGCTAGTCAAACTAACAAGCATGTGCTATATCCGGTCTAGTACATAGCATGGCATACATGATAGATCCTACTCGCCGAGGCATAGGGGATATTACTCATCCTTTCTCTTTCTTCTGCCGTAGCCGGTCCTTGAGTCTTACTCAAGACCTTGCCTGGTAACATAGGTAAGAACCCTTTCTTACTTTCGTCCATTCTAAACTTCTTTAGAATCTTGTCCAGGTATGTATTCTGTCATAGCCCTATTAGGCGTCTTGATCTATCTCTATAAATCTTGATGCCTAATATATACGATGCTTCACCAAGGTCTTTCATTGAAAAACTATTATTCAAATAACTTTTTACACTGCTTAATAGTTCTATATTATTCCCAATCAATAATATGTCATCTACATATAATATCGAGAATGCTACGTAGCTCCCACTCACTTTCTTGTAAATACAGGCCTCTCCATGACACTGTATAAACCCGAAGTCTTTGATTAACTTATCAAAGCGTCGGTTCCAACTTCTTGATGCTTGCTTCAGTCCATAGATTGATCGCTGAAGTTTGCATACTTTGTCAGCATTTTTAGGATCGATAAAACCTTTGGGTTGTACCATATACAACTCTTCCTCAATGTCTCCATTAAGGAACGCCGTTTGACATCCATCTGCCAAATCTCATAATCGAAAAATGCAGCTATTGCTAACAAAATCCTCACAGATTTTAGCTTCGCTACAGGTGAGAAAGTCTCATCGTAGTCAACTCCTTGAATTTGTCGGAAACACTTTGCGACAAGTCGAGCTTTATAGACAGTAATATTACCATCAGCATCTATTTTTCTCTTGAAGATCCATTTATTCTCGACAGCCTTGCGGCTATCAGGTAAGTCTACCAAAGTCCATACTTTGTTATCATACATGGATTCCATTTCGGATTTCATGGCTTCTTGCCATTTGTTGGAATCTGGGCTCATCATCGCTTCTTCATACGTCGCAGGGTCCTCATCATTGTTGTCCACAATCATGACATTTCGACAAGGATCATACCAATCAGGAGTGGTACGTTCCCTTGTCGACCTGCGAGGTTCGGTAGTTTCCTCGTTCGAAGTTTCATGATCATTATCATTAGCTTCCTCTGTTACCGGTGTAGGCGGTACAGGAACAACTTCCGGTACTGCGCTACTCTGATCAACGAGTAAAGATTCATCAATCTCATCGAGTTCTACTTTTCTTCCAGTCACTTCTTTAGTGAGAAATTCTTTCTCAAGAAAGGTTCCGTTCTTAGCAACAAAGATTTTGCCTTTGGATCTGTGATAGAAAGTGTACCCTATAGTTTCCTTAGGGTATCCTATGAAGACGCATTTCTCCGCTTTGGGTTCTAGCTTGTCCGGTTGTAACTTCTTTACATAGGCTTCTGATGTCAACGGGTGCTTCTATTCTTGTAGACAGTGTTGGGCCTCCAAGAGCAGAGGTTTGTAGAACAACAGCAAGTTTCCCTTAAGTGGATCACCCAAGGTTTATCGAACTCAGGGAGGAAGAGGTCAAAGATATCCCTCTCATGCAACCCTGCAACCACAAAGCAAGAAGTCTCCTGTGTCCCCAACACACCTAATACACTTGTCAGATGTATAGGTGCACTAGTTCGGCGAACAGATAGTGAAATACAGGTGGTATGAATGTATATGACCAGTAGTAACGGCACCAGAAAATAGCTTGATGCTACAACTGGCATGTGGTTGATGGTGGTAATATTGCAGGCAGTACGGATGCAGTAAAACAGTAAACAAGCAGCGATTGCAGTATTTAGGAACAAGGCCTAGGGATCATACTTTCACTAGTGGACACTCTCAACATTGATCACATAACAGAATAAATAGATAGATGCTAGACTCTACACCCTCTTGTTGGATGATGAACACCACTAATTGTGTAGGATTACACGAACCCTCAATGGCTGGAGTTAACAAGCTCCACAATATTCGATATTCATGTTTAAATAACCTTAGAGTGCAAGATAGATCAACATAACCAAATAGATCACATCAATACCATCATAGTAATAGTTAACTTCACAATCTACAAGAGATCACGATCATAAACTACGCCAAGTACTACATGATGCACACACTGCCACCTTTACACCATGCAGGAGGAATAGACTACTTTAATAACATCACTAGAGTAGCACATAGATGAATAGTGATAAAAAACTCATATGAATCTCAATCATGTAAGGCAGCTCATGAGATCATTGTATTGAAGTACATAGGGAGAGAGATTAACCACATAGCTATCGGTACAGCCCTTAGCCTCGATGGAGAACTACTCCCTCCTCATGGGAGACAGCAGCGTTGATGAAGATGGCGGTGGAGATGGCAGCGGTGTCGATGGAGAAGCCTTCCGGGGGCACTTCCCCATCCCGGCGGCGTTCCGGAACAGAGACTCCTGTCCCCCAGATCTTGGCTTCTCGATGGCGGCGGCTCTGGAAGGTTTCTCGTACCGTGGCTTTTCCGTATCGAAGATTTAGGTCAGGGACCTTTATATAGGCGAAGAGGCGGAGTCGGAGGGTCGAAGAGGCGGTGACACCATAAGGCGGCGCGGCCAGGGCCTGGGCCGCGCCGGCCTACCTCCTGGGGCCCATTTGGCCCCCCTCTGGCGACTCTCGGGTGTTCTGGATGCTTCCGGGTATTCTAAGATGCTGGGCGTTGATTTCGTCCGATTCCGAGAATATTTCCTTACTAGGATTTCTGAAACCAAAAACAGCAGAAAACATCAACTGGCCCTTCGGCATCTCGTCAATAGGTTAGTTCCGGAAAACGCATAAATATGACATAAAGTGTGCATAAAACATGTAGATATCATCAATAATGTGGCATGGAACATAAGAAATTATCGATACGTCGGAGACGTATCAGCATCCCTAAGCTTAGTTTTCGCTCGTCCCGAGCAGGTAAACGATAACAAAGATAATTTCTGGAGTGACATGCCATCATAACCTTGATCATACTATTCTAAGCATATGTAATGAATGCAGCGATCAAAGCAATGGTAAATGACATGAGTAAACAAATGAATCATATAGCAAAGACTTTTCATGAATAGTACTTTCAAGACAAGCATCAATAAGTCTTGCATAAGAGTTAACTCATAAAGCAATAATTCAAAGTAAAGGTATTGAAGCAACACAAAGGAAGATTAAGTTTCAGCGGTTGCTTTCAACTTGTAGCATGTATATCTCATGGATATTGTCAATGTAAAGTAATATAACAAGTGCAATAAGCAAGTATGTAGGAATCAATGCACAGTTCACACAAGTGTTTGCTTCTTGAGGTGGAGAGAGATAGGTGAACTGACTCAACACAAAAGTAAAAGAAAGGCCCTTCGCAGAGGGAAGCATTGATTGCTATATTTGTGCTAGAGCTTTGGTTTTGAAAACATAAAGAGAGCATAAAAGTAAAGTTTTGAGAGGTGTTTGTTGTTGTCAACGAATGGTAGTGGGCACTCTAACCCCCTTGCCAGACAAACCTTCAAAGAGCGGCTCCCATTTTATTTTATTTTTGTGTGGCACTCCTTCCAACCTTTCTTTCACAAACCATGGCTAACCGAATCCTCGGGTGCCTGCCAACAATCTCATACCATGAAGGAGTGCCTTTTTATTTTAGTTTTATTGTGATGAGACTCCTCCCCACCTTTGCTTTCTCAAGCCATGGCTAACCGAATCCTTCGGGTGCCGTCCAACAATCACATACCATGGAGGAGTGTCTATTTAGTTTGATTAATTTGGGACTGGGAATCCCATTGCCAGCTCTTTTTGCAAAATTATTGGATAAGCGGATGAGGCCACTAGTCCATTGGTGAAAGTTGCCCAACAAGATTGAAAGATAAACACCACATACTTCCTCATGAGCTATAAAACATTGACACAAATCAGAGGTGATAAATTTTGAATTGTTTAAAGGTAGCACTCAAGCAATTTACTTTGGAATGGCGGAGAAATACCATGTAGTAGGTAGGTATGGTGGACACAAATGGCATAGTAGTTGGTTCAAGGATTTTGGATGCATGAGAAGTATTCCCTCTCGATACAAGGTTTAGGCTAGCAAGGTTATTTGAAACAAACACAAGGATGAACCGGTGCAGCAAAACTCACATAAAAGACATATTGTAAACATTATAAGACTCTACACCGTCTTCCTTGTTGTTCAAACCCAATACTAGAAATTATCTAGACCTTAGAGAGACCAATTATGCAAACCAAATTTTAGCAAGCTCTATGTATTTCTTCACTAATAGGTGCAAAGTATATGATGCAAGAGCTTAAACATGAGCACAACAATTGCCAAGTATCACATTATCCAAGACATTTTACCAATTACTACATGTAGCATTTCCCGTTTCCAACCATATAACAATTAACGAAGCAGTTTCAACCTTCGCCATGAAAATTAAAGGCTAAGAACACATGTGTTCCTATGAACCAGCGGAGCGTGTCTCTCTCCCTCACAAGCATTTATTGAAACAAAAACAAAAACAAAAGCACACAGACGCTCCAAGCAAAGTACATAAGATGTGACCGAATAAAAATATAGTTTCAAGGGAGGAACCTGATAATTTGTCGATGAAGAAGGGGATGCCTTGGGCATCCCCAAGCTTAGACGCTTGAGTCTTCTTGAAATATGCAGGGATGAACCACCGGGGCATCCCCAAGCTTAGAGCTTTCACTCTCCTTGATCATATTGTATCATCCTCCTCTCTTGATCCTTGAAAACTTCCTCCACACCAAACTCAAAACAACTCATTAGAGGGTTAGTGCTTAATCAAAAACTCACATGTTCAGAGGTGACACAATCATTCTTAACACTTCTGGACATTGCCCAAAGCTACTGGAAGTTAATGGAACAAAGAAATCCATCCCACATAGCAAAAGAGGCAATGCGAAATAAAAGGCAGAATCTGTCAAAACAGAACAGTCCGTAGAGACGAATTTTATTGAGGCACCAGACTTGCTCAAATGGAAAAGCTCAAATTGAATGAAAGTTGCGTACATATCTGAGTATCACTCACGTAAATTGGCATAATTTTCTGATTTACCTACAGAGAATTTTGCCCAGATTCGTGACAGCAAAGAAATCTGGTTCTGCGCAGTAATCCAAATCTAGTATGAACCTTACTATCAATGACTTTACTTGGCACAACAAAACACAAAACTAAGATAAGGAGAGGTTGCTACAGTAGTAAACAACTTCCAAGACACAAATATAAAATGGAGTTACTGTAGCAAAATAACACATGGGTTATCTCCCAAGAAGTTCTTTCTTTATAGCCGTTAAGATGGGCTCAACAGTTTTAATGATGCATTCGCAGGAAATAGTATTTGAAGCAAAAAGAGAGCATCAAGAGGCAAATTCAAAACACATTTAAGTCTAACCCACTTCCTATGCAAAGGAATCTTATACACAAATGAATTCATGAAGAACAAAGTGACAAGCATAAGAGGATAAAACACGAGTAACTTCAAGATTCTCAACATAAAGAGGGGAAACTTAATATTATTAAGATGCATATAACCATATTTCCCTCTCTCATAATAACTTTCAGTAGCATCATTGATAAAATCCACAGTATACCCATCACTTAAAACATTCTTATCATGGTTCATATGCATAAAAGTATCATTAATTTTGGCATAAGAAGAATTCTTCTCATTAATAGTAATTGGAGCAAGATTATTATCAAGAATTTGAACATGGTAAACAAGTTGCATATTAAGGGAATTGTTTTTGGTAATCCAATCATGACTATGACAAGTTTCATAAGGATAGTTATAACCTATATCATAGCATTCTTTATAATCATCAAAGGTCGGAGGCACGAGTGTCATCATAAGAAAT
>NC_061508.1:236485013-236551414 GCF_022539505.1 Lolium rigidum | reverse complement strand
GTTTAGGTTTAGTGTTTAGGGTGTTTAGGGTTTAGGTTTAGTGTTTAGGTGTTTAGGGTCTAGGGTTTAGGGTTTAGTGTTTAGGGTGTTTAGGGTCTAGGGTTTAGTGGGCTGTTCCGAGATATATTGCCATGCAACTTCCATCTTACATTACATGACTTGTTGTTATTCATTATTTACATATTGCTTTGCATGATTCTATACAGCTGATGTGTGGTTTACCCATGTTACGCTAGATCATTGCACATCCTGCTACACTGGCAGAGGCATACAGTTTCATACATCATGTTTCATTCATTATGAGTTATTTGTACCAAAAAGTGTGTTGTCATATTAGGATGTTGCCCCTAAAAGTGAAAAGATCCATGGAGGCCATCAAAAAGAGAAAAAAGAAAAGAAAGAAAAAAAAAGAATAAAGAAAAAAGGGGGCAGCATTACTATCTTTTATCCACACTTGTGCTCATGTTTTAGCACCTGCATTATTCATAGTCATCATTTGTGCTCATGTTCAGCACCTACACTTCATATGAGAGAGTTTTCATGTTTTACTAGCATAACTATGTGGGGAATTTACACTATAGAACTTGGGTTGTATATTCCAATGATGAACCTCCTCAAAAGTGCTCTAGGTCTTCGTGAGCAACCAAGTTGGATGCACCCCCACTAGTTCCATTGGAGAGCTTTCATACACATATAGCTCTATGTGCATCTGTTGCATGGCAATCACTACTCCTTGCATAGCTTCGATCATAAGACTTCCTCTTGTCTAATGGTCACTTATAGCTTTGCAAGCCTTTCTTCCATTTGGCCTTCCAAACCCCCATTAACGTTCTTTATGCCATAACATCCTGGTGCTAATACCAAATGCTTGCGCTCACCGGTTGAGTAGACTTCGAAACGAGTTGATTCATGACGTTCATGTTTATGTTTACTTGGCTGAATCCTTCTTATGTTGTGAAAATTTACTTGATGCTTGGAATGAAGGATAGAACTTCTACGCTGAATACTTAACACATCTTTAATGAACTTTGTACGGTTTCATGTCTTTAAAGCAATAGTTCATGAAAACTTCTAGCTTGTTTAACTCTTGCATTATCATCTCTTATATCAATATAGACATTTGCTTTGAGTGATTTGATCTCAGTTCATATGCTTTACATCATTATTGGATCAAGATTGTGTTGGTAGTATGTCACTTCAGAAATTATCTTTGTTATCGTTTACCTACTCGGGACGAGTAGGAACTAAGCTTGGGGATGCTGATACGTCTCCAACGTATCGATAATTTCTTATGTTCCATGCTTGTTTTATGACAATACCTACATGTTTTATACATACTTTATGATGATTTTATGCGTTTTCCGGAACTAACCTATTGACGAGATGCCGAAGTGCCGGTCTCTGTTTTCTGCTGTTTTTGGTTTCAGAAATCCTAGTAAGGAAATATTCTCGGAATTGGACGAAATCAACGCCCAGCATCTTAGAATCCCACGAAGCTTCCAGAACACCCGAGAGCCACCAAAGGAGGGCCCTGTGGGCCCCAGATGATAGGCTGGCGCGGCCAAGGGGTGGGCCGCGCCCCCCTGTTGTGTCGTCGCCTCGTCAGCCCTCCGACTCCGCCTCTTCGCCTATATAAAGGTCCTTGACCTAAATCTTCGATACGGAAAAGCCACGGTACGAGAAACCTTCCAGAGCCGCCGCCATCGCGAAGCCAAGATCTGGGGGACAGGAGTCTCTGTTCCGGCACGCCGCCGGGACGGGGAAGTGCCCCCGAAAGGCTTCTCCATCGACACCGCTGCCATCACCACCGCCATCTTCATCACCGTTGTTGTCTCCCATGAGGAGGGAGTAGTTCTCCATCGAGGCTAAGGGCTGTACCGGTAGCTATGTGGTTAATCTCTCACTATGTACTTCAATACAATGATCTCATGAGCTGCCTTACATGATTGAGATTCATATGAGTTTTGTATCACTACTATTCTATGTGCTACTCTAGTGATGTTATTAAAGTACTATATTCCTCCTGCACCGTGTAATGGTGACAGTGTGTGCATCGTGTAGTACTTGGCGTAGGCTATGATTGTAATCTCTTGTAGATTATGAAGTTAATTATTGCTATGATAGTATTGATGTGATCTATGCCTCCTTCATAGTGTGATGGTGACAGTGTGCATGCTATGTTAGTACTTGGCTTAGTTGTGTTGATCTATCATGCACTCTAAGGTTATTTAAACATGAATATCGAATATTGTGGAGCTTGTTAACTCCGGCATTGAGGGTTCGTGTAATCCTACACAATTAGTGGTGTTCATCATCCAACAAGAGAGTGTAGAGTATAGCATTTATCTATTTATTCTGTTATGTGATCAATGTTGAGAGTGTCCACTAGTGAAAGTATAATCCCTTGGCCTTGTTCCTAAATACTGCAATCGCTGCTTGTTTACTGTTTTACTGCATCTGTATCGCTTCGCAATATTACCACCATCAACCACACGCCGCTTGTAGCATCAAGCTATTTTCTGGTGCCGTTACTACTGCTCATATACATTCATACCACCTTTATTTCACTATCTCTTCGCCGAACTAGTGCACCTATACATCTGACAAGTGTATTAGGTGTGTTGGGGACACAAGAGACTTCTTGCTTTGTGGTTGCAGGGTTGCATGAGAGGGATATCTTTGACCTCTTCCTCCCTGAGTTCGATAAACCTTGGGTGATCCACTTAAGGGAAACTTGCTGCTGTTCTACAAACCTCTGCTCTTGGAGGCCCAACACTGTCTACAGGAAAAGAAGCGTGAGTAGACATCAGTAGCTTTCTTGGAATTTGAGAGAGAAGGACTTGAGCATCTTTGTGGTGTTCTTGCCATTGCATTTGGTGCATAGGTTTGAGTTCTCCACGGTGATTCGTGGAAGTGAAAGCAAGAAAGTTGTTACTCTTGGGTTCTTGGAACCCTAGACGGATTTGAGGCCTTTGTGGCATTTCTTGGGAGCCTCCAATTAAGTTGTGGATGCGTGGCCCAAGCTTTGTGTAAGGCCCGGTTTCCGCCTCGGAGGAAATCCCTAAGTGGAACCGTGACCTAGGCCTTTGTGGCGAGGGTCACCGGAGAATAAGGTGAGGCGCCTTCGTGGCTCTCGGTGTGTATTGTGACTACCGCATCTTGGGGTGAGGCCTTTGTGGTGTTGGTGTGCATCGAGCAACCACACCTCAAGGTGAGGCCATTTGTGGCGTTCGGGAGCACTAAGCCATCGCACCTCTCCAACGAAGATTAGCACTCGCAAGAGTGTGAACTTCGGGTTAAATCATCGTCTCCCGCGTGCCTCGGTTATCTCTATACCCAAGCTCTTTACTTATGCACTTTACTTTGTGATAGCCATCGTGCTTGAAGTTATATATCTTGCTATCACATAGTTGCTTGTATTGCTTAGCATAAGTTGTTGGTGCACATAGCTGAACCATAGTATATAGGCTTTGGGCTTGACAAATTAAACGCTAGTGTTATTCCACATTTGTTAAGCCCATCTCGTAAAAGTTTTAAACCGCCTATTCACCCCCCCCTCTAGGCGACATCCGTGTTCTTTCACTAGCAGGAAAATACCAATCATTATCCCCGGTAAACGAGACCTCAATAAAAGATTACGAGAGGTTAGCTAGTGAACTTGGTATGACTATTGATAAACTTCTAAAGGAGGTATTAGTTAACAGTGGAACCACCACAAGCTCTTCGCAGCGTTCGGACGTTCTGGACCAACGGATCGGACACTCTAAGGGTGTAGAGATGTTTTCCTTTACCGAATCGTTACATGACATCAGCTCCTGTGTTACAGTTTCTTTAGTTGATCCCTTAACCTTTCCGAAGGCCCATTTTCGTTAAGATGAGGCATGGCTCCGAGCGAGGGAGACGCCTAACAATTCAAGAGACCCTTGTCCTCGTGATAAGGATGTGTTGATGGAGCGAGAGTGGCCGTGATCGTCATCACCTTGCCTAGCTTCGCCTCCATCGGGAGCACCATGTCCATCTTCGCCTCTACCGATAGGGCCATGGCAGCAGCTATGCATCATTGACAAACAAACGAATGATACAAGTGAAATGCTTCGGCCCGACCCTGTCGCTCCCCACGGGCGACTGGGCGGGCGATTCCAACCCTAGCATAGCAACTTCTCTCCCCTCCCCCCTTTCACAGCCGCCACCGGTGTTAGCCGCCGGCCAAAGGCTGTGCGGTGCCGGCGGCGGTGGATCCCGGGATCCCACCCGCGAGGCGGAGGCGTGGGGCTCTCCCATATTGGCGGCGGAGATCTGCAGCGACGAGCCGGCAACTCATCATGCGGCGGGCCGGCGAGCCACGACGAGATGGCTCCTTGTTGTGGAGGAGGCGGAGCTCGATGACGTTGTCTTCTTCCTCGCAGGCGACAATAGCACCGACACAGCTTCTTGTGGTAGGGCATCTTGGGCGACAGGGCGTCGGCCTTGGGTGGAGTGGCGGAGTTGGCTATGGTGGCTAGCGGCATCCGTGGGTGCGCGACGTCGTCCTTGGCTGCACGGGTGGCAAGGCGGTAGCGGTCGTGGCATGGTGGCTGCTCCGGCGGCCTCCCACTAGATCGGAAGGTAAGCTCTTTCCTCTCACTTTGGCTCTCTCTTCTCCACCGGAGTTGGTCATTGGCTCCTGAGAGATCCAGGGACGGTTTGGGGGGTGGGGGGGGGGGGTGGGGTGGTGTGAGATCGGGACAAGGGGAACCCATGGTTGGCTGGACTACCATGGCAGTGGCGACGTCCTGGGGCGCCGTTCTTCCTCTTGAGGTTCTGTTGAGGTCCCAAGTTCTCCCCACCCCGGCCATGTTCCCGGGTAAAAACCCAAAATCCTCTGGATTGGGCGACGTCGTTGGCGCCATGGGCGTCGATTCCTCCTTGGGGGCATCGCTTGGGGAACGATTGCCGGTTGAGGGCGGTGGTGGTGTTTGGCGGCTGGTAGTGATGTTGCCTGAATGCGCTCGGTGACCTGCTCTTTCATCAACTATCGTAGCCCCTGTTTGCATTCTTCGTGGCAGCTCCCTCGGAAGGTGGTAGTATAACCTCGGTGGCTTCGTCGGGTTCGGTGAGGCGTGTCTGGTTTCTGGCCAGGTTTGGCTTGTGGTGTGCATTCTCCATAACTCAGGGGAGCGTATCCAATGTTCGACGGTTCGGCGTCCTTCGAGCCAGGACGAGAGTGAATGGATCCCTCTTTGACACTCGAAATGGTTGTTGGTACTGCCCCTCCCAATCTATGTTGCAGATGACATCTTCCCTCAAGGCAGCAGGTGGCTCCATCGGACATGTGTTGCGTCTTCTTTGGTGGCTTCGCGAGGAGGCTTCGACATCGACAAGCTATTTTCTTGTTTATCTTGTGCTTTTGTTGTTCGTTGTGTTGTAAGCGGGTTAGCACCTTGAAACAAACCTTGGCCGTTTGAGGCTTTATTAATGGAACGTGCCGAGCGTCCCCCGGGGGATCAAATCCTCCGATCTTCCGGGTCCTCGGCCATCCGATGGTGCAGATATCAACCGTTCACATGGGTCAACGCTCCCGCACCCGCACAGCCAGAAAAAAGAGGAAAACACACCGCTGATAGCATGTGGCGCCCTTCTTTGTAGCACCTCGTCGGCACCGCGCCTAGCCCGCAGGGGAGACGAGGGGATGCACCAAGTATGCAGCGTCGTTATCTGCGGGCTCGGCGCCGTAACTCCGTGCCGTCACCCATGAGAGAGAGGGAAAAGAGAGGTGGAAGGAGCAGGCGCGGCGGGATAGGGGTGGAGGCGGTGCAGAGGGGTGGAGGCGGCTCGCCGGTGGAAGTAGGTTGGTGTGCAAGAAGGCGCTGTCAACGTGGGAAGAATCAGAGGTTTTTCTTAGGGAGGATCAGTGGTGGTCTCATGGGGAAGAAAGAAGGAAGGAAGAACGGTAGAGGAGATAACGTGTGGGGATAAGGTTTGATGGTGGCCCGCCCTTTGCTGACCACTAAAAAGGGACGCGTGGCGAGCGATGCGGGTGGAGGATGGGAGGATGTGATCCTCCGCTGGAACGTCAGCGTTTTCCTTTATTAATTTAAAGCTGAGCACTTGTATCCTCTATTTAAAACCAGTAGGGCCATGGCCAGTACCTCGTTCAGTAGCTGCTCCTCGCCATGCTACGCCTCGGACGGCTGCGCCTCGACCGGCAAGACCTGAGTCAAGTCGCGTTCGCCCGCGCACGCGCCCACGACCGATGCTTCGTACTGCTTCCTTCCGCTAGGCCGGTCCGCATCCATGTTATGAGAGAATTCCTTATTTGACACTACCTTAAATTTCAGTTCCCTATTTGACACTAAAGTGTCATATAAGGAAAGAAAATTGCATTTAGGGTCAAATAAGGAAGAAAAAGTTTCTAAGTGTCAAATAGGGAACCGAAATTTAAGGCAGTGTCAAATAAGGAATTCTCTCCCATGTTATTGTCATGCTCATGGACATGGCCGGCGTCGTCACCACTGGCTGGGTTGTTGGGTCCCTCTGAAATAACGAATGTGCTTCAGTTCTTGAATTGGAAAAAAGACTCGTGCGGCGGCCGATAGCTTCGGACATCTTGCATATATATCGGGCGCATGCTACCCGCCGGGTGAGTAATAACTAGATGGACCCAGCGCGCTCTGCCGCGCCGTCCTCTGCTCATAGCGTTTAGATTTTGCGGGTGACGCTACTTTGCAGTCGTGTATATATTGACCTTTCTACACAGCTTTTGCACCATGATTGTATCTTAAATCTGTAAAGCCAACCGTAAGGATAAAGAAGCATACCCATCAAATGAGAAGATGGCCAGCATACACAAAGCAATTCCTAGGACTGGCACAATTTGAGTGCAACTAAATGCATCGCCATCTTCAACAGCTCCACAACTCCATAGCTACACTGATCACACGAGCCAAACCACCTACAGGCGTCAGTGTGTGCAGAAGCATGATGCTCTATTTGGGTTGCACTGGAGGAGGACCCCTCCAACACAAAGTACATAGAAGGACCCTCGTTCAGAATAGAACCCATGTGACCTAGAAACATATGGTTTCTCAAATCGCAAAATAGCCATCTCAGTAACATATCTCCTTCCAACCAGCCTTGGTATCTTGGGTAGAACGGTAACATTTCTCATCAAGAACTTAGTCACAAGCACACCAGTCAGCTTTCCAATTAACTACTTCGCAATGTCACCAAACAAAACCACATCGACTAAGAGACCTTGTACCTGAAATGAGAGGCAACACCGGTTAGGGAGATGAAGTATAGAAAAAACCTGGAACGCAGAAACATTTACATAGGCAATATCGCCAACCAACCGGTATGATCGCTCAAGGGAAAAGGAGGAACCCCATACATACACACAGCTACGCCCACGGTTGGGCCACAAAATCATTCCCCCCGGTCGGAGAAACCACGACTTGCCATTCATATGAACTTAGTGCTTTGAGGAGATGGTGTTGCCAAACAATCGATAATGGTAGGTGGTGTGTGTGAACAGTAGAGCTCCACAACTGTGAGTTTAAATTTGCTTCATTTAATATGAGATGGTGATAATTTATATTGTCATGTGAAATCCATTTTGATATGAAACTCCATGGAATATAGTAAAAGGGATTGAGGAATAATAGGGTAGCATAGCAACTCTTACATTTCAATTTTTCTTCACGACAACAGTCATAAATAATACTGACTAAATTGCAAATTGCTAGCTTTCATGAGTATACTGCAAAGTGCTTTCATGAAGATTATCACTCCCTTAATGATTTTGTATACTGAAGTGCAAATTGCTAGCTTCATGAGTATACTGAAGTGTTGTTATCACCTATAAATACATTTTGTAGGCATTAATAGCCAAGAACTCAAAGTATGCAAGAAAAGGCTGAATAATTTCAATACAAAAAGTGTAATTAAATACTATTTTATCCTCCGAGAAAGAGATAGGCAGAGTGCAGTCACAAATGCTTTTTGACGTTTGGATTTTTTCCAATTTAGAAAACATACTTTAGAACTTGGATCATAGCTGGGTAAAACTGACTTTAATGCCTACGAAATCATGACACAAAAAGGACAGAGGACTGTCATGTTCTATTAGAAGGCACACCATTATCAATTTTTTTGGCATACAAAAAAACATTTATAAAACTGATGGAACTATCCTTGATAAAGAAAATTTGGAGTATTTTATTACTAATCCCCAGGGTGAGGCACCATTAGATTATTTCATCGGTTGGATGAACGACGGAGCAGTGTACATTATTTATCCTTTATATGCAACCTTAGTATATCCTATACAAAAGGCAAAGCTAACTACGCCTACATATGGTAATACAACATTGGAGATAGATGCTAGGTGAAAAGCAGCAACAAATACTCATTGAGGCTTAAGATCTCTATCACATCACCATTTTCTTCCCATCAAGTGGTTGAATTTTTTCGTTTCAAAAAACAATCTGAAAGGACAAACAACCCTGTGACTGGAGAGTAATCTAGTAACTCTCAAAGTGTAATCCATCTCCTTAATGGAACAAAGGAAATCTACAATGACAAACAGTAAGAATATATTCTACAACTTCAGTTACTTCTGAATCGAACTTTCAAAGTGTAGATACTTTTTCATTGATTAGAAGGATTCAAGTAAGAGCATATTTCGTATACTTAAAAGTTATAAAGCTCAATCTTCCATCATATTATATGGGGATTAAGAAAAAGCTTTAAATCTAAGAACATAATTAACATTAATTCGTGAAAACAAAGTAACCAATGATAACCAGCTTGAGTAGTGCATTAGATAGGATAATTATTCGCATGACCAGGACATGAAGGTGTTCTAAGATTGATAGGAAAAAAGAGAGAAAACAAACAACAGCCGCCCTTTGTTGCAGTTGCAGGTCACCTCATGCAAGCCGTTGCCTCATGACCCTTCCCGCCAGTTGTCAACACCTTCACCTTCTGTGAAAGATTTGCAGCGCACCCACTCAAGACAGCTATCCCAGATCCTAGCAGAACCTGAGTTGGCGGATGAAATCCAAACCGAATGCTGCAACCATGGACGAAGAATGAACCGTAGACAGAAGGGAACTGATTAGCAGAACAGAGAAGCAGAGAAATGAACCAGGTAAGAGAGAAGGACTGGTTATGTTAATATTGCGCAATCCACCGAGGGGAACTTTTTTCTTTTGCCATGAAAATGATATGTTGCCAAACAAAAAATGGCTCTAGCCAATCCTGCATTCCTCATTGCACTTACGACTACTTTCTTGAGAGAAATTAAGAATTGAGATTTGGGAAGCCCATAACCATTGTTCTCTTTGACCCAAACCAGGTCTCACATTTCCAAAGGAACCAACAGTAAGAAATACATGGAGGTCTAAAATTCAGAAATACATTCAGCATCTCTATATATGTGTGCTAACGACAGGAATCACTACTTACATACCAGGACTTGGATACAGGAAATCCTACTTACACTTCTGGACTTGGTGAATGCCTGCAATCTAACCGGTAAACATATAAATAATTGCGGCAGCGAGCCCATCTCATAGATGGGCACCTGCTTCTGTAGCTCCATAGAAATGATCTTTTCTTTGGGTCAAAAAAAGAGGATTTTTTATGTGTACCTCGCCCAACCATCCGCGAGATAGTTATTGGATCACCGGATTGTGACCACTGGTAGAAAGGCAAAGCAGCACGTGGACACAAAGTGTGGCACCGAGTCGGGCAAGTCAAAGTATAAGATGGATAGAAGAAAAATACGCGAAAACCTAGCATAGTAAGCAATCAGGCAATGCAATACATAGTAGAATGACATGGAAAAGCAAGTATATCTATGCAACAAAGCTTTGCAGGTGCAACCAATAGAAGAAAAAAAGTCGTAAAACCTGCCAAAAGAAACCCTGGATAGCAGAAAAATATGCAGCGGCCCAAAGTACTAAGCAATTGGGCAGTATGACACAACCAAATAGCACGCACAATCAATTATCTTCTAATTGCATCATCTCCAGAGCATAAACCATATTTTTGTAGCAGAAAATATGCAATAACAAAGTTCAACAGCGTGACAAACAATCTTACAGGATGGAAGACCAAATATTTTCTACCTGGATCACCTCCATAGAAAGACAGATCAAACCAACCCAACACAGAAACATGAGCACTAAATCACTAGTATAGCATATCGTTAGGCACAAGCCAAGCTTTAGTAAGTAACTGCAGCCTGATTATATCCTCTTGTTAGAACATAAAGTTGTAGTCGTGACAACTCCCACTGTTTCTTTCTGATTAGTAGTCATGCAAAATTTGTTGAGGTTGACCTGTCTTAACCGGTTCTCACATAAAAGGACATGCAAAATTAATACATGTAGGACTGCAGTTGTGAGCACTACTTTCTCTAAAGTTTATTGATATATAGAGATCTAGCTCAAATCAAACTGACTCAAACACTCTTGGTTAACTGAATCAAACACTCGCCATAGTAAAAAAAATCCTTTGCAGCATCCTGCCAACTGCCAAGCTGTGTTGCAATACATAAATCTTATACAAAACGTAAATGAATATATAGCTTGATAGCTCTAGAAATTGATGAAATATGGAGATGCTAATTCATAATTTTGTATGTGCATATAGATTAAATAAAATAAGGTAATTGTCTCGTTCATGAAGAGGAAAAAATAATCTCCGCAATCTCTTGTCTTCCTTTGGTGTGCTACGTAAGTGCAATTTTCAGGAAAAACAATCATACATAGGAGATTACTTTGTACAACTTGATTTTTATTGGAATGCGGATTCCGTTAGAATTACTTGCATCCTCAGTCAATAAATTCAATAACCTGACAAAAGAATCACCTGACATTAAAGAACCTTTGTTACACAACCTGCTATGCAGCATGCGCATTATATGTCAACAAGCAAACAACTGATTAACTTACCACACCAAAGTTGTGTGGCGCGAGGAGGGGAAGGCTTAAGCAATGAGGCACCAGTTCATGTAATCGTTGGATGAGTAACACAAGCTGCACATGCTCACAACCATGCTCACCAACACCAAAGGTCACACTGCACGCCATGCCGGACCTGTAGAGCTCTTGGTGACAGCCAGCCGTGCAAGCCCTCCAACAATTCGAGGGACGAACCGTACCAACAGCGGATGCAACGCAATACGGACATAAACATGCGGTCAACTTGTAACGAAGCCGCGGTGTGCTCCTGTTCTCTCCATCTCCATCCCCTCTCTAAGATGCTCCCGCCGCTCCAACTCTTTAACCTGTGAAAGCCATTGGCTTCATAGAAACGGACATCTACTTCAAATCCCCTTCCTCTGAAATTCGCTGGCTACACAACAGAAGAATCATAAGCATTGGAAAGATATAGAAACAAAATCGAATTTGCAAGGGGATTTTTTTACGGGTGAAGAGAAGAAATGGAGAATTCAGCGGGAATTTTCTAACACCTTTCTAGGCATGGCAGCGGCCCTTGATCCCACCGGCTGCGGCAACCATCGGCAACCATGGTTGACCTCAATCTAGCCGCCCGGCCGCCGGCCGCCGGCCGCTCTAGGGTTTCCCTCTGCCGCCTGATTTTGTTTGGCGAGGGAGATGGGCAGGGTAGCCTCATCCGACCATTGGTGTTCCAGATGGAGCCGGAGGTCAAGTCGAACACGCAGGGATGCGTGGTGACGGTCGGTGCAGGCCGGGCGGTGGCGGTATGCGAAGGAGAGGAAGACATGTTCGATGAGAAGGAAACCGACCTCGCTCAAAGCTGGTGAATGGAAAACGTGCTGACAGGTGGGACCGAACCCAGTGACACGTCACGAGCAACCACAGGCCAGCAGAACCCTGGGAGCTTAGTGCTCTTAAGAGATTTCCGTCTGCGGACCGGCAGCTGCAGCTCTACAGTCGCTGTTCGGACTTCCGAGGCAGTGCGCAGTCGAATACAAGGAGAACTCTTGTACGTAGGATCCACGCTTAAGACCATCTCCAGCCGCGTTTCTCAAAGCGTCCTCCGAAGGAAATTGGCCGTGCCAGATAAAAAATGCGTTCAAGCCGCGTCCCCCAAATCCCATTTTTGTCCGGCGCGCCCCGAGTCCGTCCCCGTCCCACAGGGGACGCACCGGGCACGCCGGACACAACGAAAAGCGAGGTGAACCGACGCGGGCCCGACCCGTCAGCGGCTCGGAAGGCTAAAACCCTGTCGCCTACCTTTGGTCAAGCGACGTTAATGGTGTCCCTGTTTTCCCAGGCGACGCAGGGACGCGTCTCATCGTGCATGGCCGCGTGGCCGTCCGCGCCGGCGTTATTGCGTGCAACCACCCGCTGTCGCCGCTGTTTAAAGACGCCCTGCAGTTCTCACCGCTCACAAACCATCTCGTCGCCGCCGCCTCCCCCCTCCCAGATCTTCTCCTCGCCACTCCAAAAATGTCGAGCTCGTCCTCCCGCAAGATCGCCGCGGCGAACGGCTTCGGCCGCGGCAGCCTCACCGTGCCGGAGGCGTGGGCGCTGTACAACGCCCGGTATCCAGTCCCCGCCGGACATGCGGCTGCCAAGCAGCGGCGGCTGGAAGATGGCCGTGAACGGCATTGGCGTTCCGCCGCCGCCGAAGCCGCGCACGGACCAATGGAGGGACGCCATCAAGGCCCGTCGGGCTCAACTCACCGCCGAGGAGCGGTTGGATCCGACGTGGGCGGCCAACAACAACGACGCCTGGTGGACGACGTACTTCAAGGCGAAGTACGACGTCGAGATGCACAGCACCGACGGGCTCGTCGGCGGCCCCAATAGCTGAAACAAGGACGGTCGCGCCCTGTTCTGGGGCGTTCCGGGGCGCACCCTCGAGAACGTCATCCGCGGCATCCGCAACGGCGCTCCAAGGTTGGAGATGCCGTCGTCACCGCCGCCGTCTCCTCAATGGCAGCCGAGGAGGACGACGTCGTCGTCCTCGCACTCTTCTTCCTCAGGACCGCCGCGATCGACGCCGTCCTCGTCTTACCAGTCGGCGCCCTACACCGTCCCCAAACGGGAGGTGAAGGAGGAGCCGGCGACGCCCGTCAACACGAGGCGTGGCGGCAGCGGCAGCCGGCGGCAGCAAGGGAGGTGCGGCGGCGCCCTCCTCATCCCGAAGCCGGAGGTGAAGGAGGAGCCGGAGGAAGCGTCGCAGGCGGCGTTGCTAGCGGAGTACAAGCGGCAGCAGTGGCTCATCGCCAGCAGCGACGACCCCGAGGACTGCCCAGGTCTGCGGGCGGCGTTCTTGGCGTCCATGAACGACAAGGACGCCTGCAGGGGCGACCTCGTCGCGGCGATCGCCATGTCCATCCGCGACTCCGGCAAGCCGCTGGTGGACCTCTCCGACGACGGCGAGGCAGGACCAAGCGGCTTGGTGAAGGACGAGCCCGTCGACGAACCCGTCGACGAGCGCGTCAAGCAGGAGGTCGTCACCGACGACATGTACAACTTCCAGCAGTACTACGACGCCTCCGGCCGCCGCAAGTGGTTCTAGATTAGGTTTAGTTTAAATTTAGTCAAATTTCGTTCGAATCTATGTAATATATGGCAAGTTTGGATGAATCTCGCTTAAGTTTAAAATTTGCGAAATTTGGTTTGGTGGACGCGACTGGGGAGCGACGTCCCCCAAACGCGGCACGAACGAAACACGTCCCCCAAACGCTCAATCCGGCGCGGTTTGGGGGACGGTTTGGGGGGACGCGACTGGAGATGCTCTCACATGCTCGATCGGAAAGAAGAGAGAACATCTATTATTTGTTGCGGAGATAATTACAAAAAACCATCGTATTACAGGATAGTCTATCTATATTTATATACCTAATAATAATAAAAGCAAAAGTGTTTCCGTCGTTTTGGTTGGTTTGGTACGTCATTAAATCTTGCCCCTCCACTTGTGAAATCATGTCCCTCCAATCTACCCGTACGTGGTACAATATGTTCGTGCACGAGTCAAACACAGACCGGAGTTACAGTTCTCATGTCAACACAATCATCGTCGGTTTCTATTTTAAATCAGCAATGCACGCACTTCCTTCTGTTGTGTACAAGTACAAGGAAGACAACGAGAAAAAAATCGTGAGCCGAGGTGGCGGGCCTGAACTCCTAATCATGTACGTCTCGAAGTCTCGATAGACAAGTTTCGCGAGCTACTCCTCGCCGGAGACGTGGATGTGCCAGCTGATTGCGCTATCGCCAACAACACCGATAGAGACGGCGTCCAGCTTCAGGACGATCTGTGCTATGATGAACAATAAGCTCTCCTAGCCACCTCCAAACACGACACATCCGCAGACGACGACGACGGCAAACCGACAATGCTTTGTATTGAACTCGCTGGCTCGCCGCCACCTCGAACGAAGCCATTTTTCCTCTAGGGTGTTGTCTGACATCCTTGGACAGGACGATCTACCGCTTTCCGTTGCTTCTCCACACCGGAGAGACCCCTCCCGTCACTACCACACGGTAGTCCATGGCGCAAGCTGCAGGAGTTTTCCGGTACTGCCTCTAGGAAACAGTAGCAGCAGAGGCACGTCACTCTAGACAGAGAATACACGATGGCATACGACGCTGGGTTAGACGAATCGTCCGCGAGCTGGACAGAGCGTGCCGCGCCGACGCGAGAACAGAGTGTCACGCGTCCCGCGTCGTGCCCCAGCGCCAGCGGCCAGCGCCAGTGGCTGGTTGCAACACCCTCTTCTAATGCGGCGAGCAAGTTGGAAACATTGTCGCGCGTCCCGCGTCGTGCCCCAGCGGTCAGCGCCAGCGGCTGGTTGCAACACACTCTTCTCATGCGACGAGCGAGTAGGATAGAGTGTCGCGCGTCCTGCGTCGTGTGTAGCGCCGTAGTGATGCGCGTGCTGATTGTGCTGCCGCACATGAGCTTGACAGGTGAAACTTTGTTGGTGTCTAGGAAGGGGACGATCTTAGTGGCCCATGTCATCTATGAGAGGATTTCCTTCCGACCCTCATCTATGTGAGGTGTGCTCAAATATAATTTTGGTATTGTGATATCGAGAGTGCATTGATACTACTGTGTGTGTTTCATTAGAGTCAAAGCCAGTTAATACACAATGTAACATTTAGGAACTGCAGCTAAGCTAATGAACATCGCGCAGCCGGCGCCCGTGCTGGAGGAGCACGTCTACGAGCCGGTGGAGTCGGAGACGCCGTATGAGCGTGGGCTGCGGAGGGAGCGCGCGATCCGCGAGTCCTCGCCGCTCCGTCAGGAAGAGTCGGCACGTGGGGAGAACCTCCTTGGCCGTGCGCTGAGGAGGGAGCAGGAGCTGCGGGATGCGGCGCTGGCGTCTGTGGCGCGCCGCCCGCCGCTCGCTGCGGTCCGTTCTGATGAAGAGGTGGTGGCGGAGTTCGAAGCGGCGCGGCCCCCGCGGGAAAGGTGCGTCATTTACCGGTCGCCGGAGGTTGATGATGCCGAACATGCTCTTCGCTGGGGGGTGGTGGCCTTCGTCTCCGGGACGCGCCGCTCGGTCTCCAGCGAGGCGGTGATGGCCGCTGTTCTTGCTCGCTTTCCTTCACTCGAGGGGCGCTTCTCCGTCCACCGTTTCTGGCCGGCGGAGTTCCTCTTCGTGTTTGACTCGCGAGCCAGCCGCGACACTCTGCTAGTGGCCAACCCCCTTGACGCCCGCGATTTCTCGCTCCGCTTCGGCGTGTGGAACAGGCAGCGGCAGGCGTCTCGCCGCGTTTTTCGCTACCGTGTGCACCTGGAAGTGGTCGGAGTGCCGCCGGTGGCGTGGAGCATGGCCAC
Source organism: Lolium rigidum (assembly GCF_022539505.1). Taxonomy (NCBI): domain Eukaryota; kingdom Viridiplantae; phylum Streptophyta; class Magnoliopsida; order Poales; family Poaceae; genus Lolium; species Lolium rigidum. The sequence goes on along the minus strand of NC_061508.1, from coordinate 236,535,643 downwards.
TGCCAAGTCCATCCTGGGCTCTTCGGCGTGGGTTGAGCGCCTCGGCGCCGCGACGGCGAGCCGTGAAGACATGGGTTGCTTCAGGATCACTGCCTGGACGGACAGCCCCGCCTCCATCCCGCGTTCTAAGGAAATTTGGATTGCCGAGCCCCTCTTCTTCGACAATGGCGACGATGACCTGCTCCTGCCGCCCGACGCGCTCATTCCGGACGAGGTTGCCCTGCTTGACTATGAGGCGACGGTGCACATTGTTCGCGTGGAAGACCTCGCGGCGCGGCCCTCGCCAGCTTCTGCGGCCGGCGGCGGCGACAACGGCAGGGACCCGCCCAGCGACGGCAGTGCTGGTGGTGGCAGGGCTCCTGGCGGCAATGTGGTGCCGGACGCGCGCGGCTCGCGTGACTCCGGCCGTGGTGCTGCGCCTGGTTCCGGCCAGGATCCTCCCCGGCGTTGGCGCGGCGGAGTGGAACGGCGGGTGGCGCTGGTGCCGGCCACCACGGTGGCGCCATGGGCCCCATCGGTGGTTGCTCCTGACGTTGTGGAGGTGGTGGGGCGGCCTGCTGCTACGGGCCAAGGCGCCCCCCAGGTCGGCCCGCCCGCGTCCAAACCAGGTGGGGTCGGGACTGCGGTCCTCCTCTCCCCTTCTGGGTCCGTGCTCGGTCAAAAGGGGCGGCCGGCGTCATCCCCTCCGCTGGTGGCGTCTGGCGGCCTTGCTGGTGACAGCGGAGGCTGCTGCGGGTCCTCCTTCTCGCCTGCATCTTTTGACCAGGAGCCGTTGCATGTGGAGGCGGCGTCTGCTTTGGCGCGCTCGCGGGAGACTTCCCGCGCCCTGGGCTCTCCTTCGATCCATGAGCTGGGCCGGCCCAGGTGGCCACCAGCCAACCCTGTCCTCTGGCCGGCTGATGGGCCTCGGTCGCCCACTGGGCCGCTGTCGCCTGCCAGGTCTGTCGACTCCTTCGACTCCGATGTGGAGAAGCCTCGGCGCTCCTTTGGCAGGCCTATGTCGATGTTCACCGTCGTCCTCTCCTCGCCGGAGGTTGAAGAGGGCGAGATCGTGGAGCGTCCTGTAGCCGAGGAGATCGTTGGGCAGCCGCCCCGCCCGCATCACCCCGCCGGCTGTCTGCTTCTCCTGCGCCAACGCTGCCCTCCTCGTCGTCCTCTGATGAGATGTTGCTGCGCCTCGCCTCCTTCCGCGACCGGTGTAGGGCGCGTCGCCAAGCCCTCTTGCCCAGGCCAGCTCCCAAGCCACCGCGGAAGCGCCGTGCCCTGCCTTCCGTGGTTCGCCGGAGCAGTAGAGTGGCGGGGCGGTTTGCGGCTGGCACCCCCATCAAGCAACAGCAGAAGACCCTCATGGTCCAGCTGGGCATTGCCCGTGAGGGGGAAGTCATCGATGACGAGACGCTTGACGCCTACCTCCGCTTCTTCGACAAGCCGGTGACCGACAGGGACCTCGCTGCCTGCCTCGCCCTCTTCGGTTGGCTGCCCTCGGCGCTTCCGCCGGCCGGCGATGATGTAGAGGGGCAGTTTGTCTAGGCTCTACGTGGTGTTTCTTGAGGCGCCCCCTTCTGTGGTGTCCTCCGTGTACCTTTTGCGAACATGCTCTCTTGGCTTATTTGGAATGTACGTGGTTTGAACTCGTCGGCTCGTTGTGATGCGATCTACCAGCTGGTCTCTCTTTCTGGCGCTTCGGTGGTCTGTTTCCAAGAGACCAAGTTGGAAGTGGTGTCCCGTGAGGTTGTGGACAGGTGCCTGGGTAGGGCCTTCGACGAGTTCTTCTACCTCCCGGCTGCCGGCACCCGAGGTGGTATCCTCCTTGCGTGGAAATCGGTGGAGGTGACCATCTCCAACCCTCATTTCTCGCCCAATGCCATCACGGCTCGGGTGGGAGGGGCGGGTGCCGATGGGTGGTGGTTCACGGGCGTCTATGGACCCCAATCCGACGCGGACAAGCTCTTATTTCTGACGGAGCTTAAGGATGTGCGCGATCTCCATCCGGGCCCGTGGGCGGTGGCTGGTGACTTCAACCTTATCGTGGACGCCCAGGACAAGAACAACACGAACCTAAATCGCCGCATGATGGGCAAGTTTCGTAGGCTTCTCAATGACCTCGAGCTCAAGGAGCTCTACCTCAATGGGAGGCGCTACACGTGGTCTAATGAGAGGGAGCAGGCCACCCTTGAGAGGCTCGACCGCGTCTTCTCTACGGTGGATTGGGAGATGATCTTCCCGGCCTCCCTCCTCTCCGCCCTCGGCTCGTCGACGTCGGACCATTGTCCGCTCGCTCCTCAACCTGGTGGCCCCCTCCCAACCGGGAGGCGGTTTCGCTTCGAGGCTTTCTGGCCCAAGGCGGAAGGCTTTGCCGATACTGTGAGCGACGCGTGGTCTTCTACCCCGGCGGAGGCAAACCCCTTCAAGCGGCTGGCTGCCAAGCTTGCTGCGACGGCGAAGGCGCTGACCAGCTGGAACGATCGTTTCATCGGCAATGTCAAGCGGCAGATCCTCGTGGCGAATGAGCTCATCTTGCGGCTCGACGTGGCTATGGAGAGCCGAGCCTTGTCGCAAGGTGAGCGCGGGATGAGGAAGCTCCTTAAGCGCAAGCTGCTAGGTCTGGCCTCTCTCGAGCGGACGATTGCGCGCCAGCGCTCCCGTATCACGTGGTTGAGCGAGGGCGATGCCTGCACAAAGTTCTTCCACCTTCACGCCAACCATAGGCGCCGGAAGAACTTCATTGCCCACCTCAAGGTGGATGGGGCGCTGGTGGCCGAGCAAGAGGAGAAGGGGAGGGCAGTTGATGCTTTTTTCCAGCAGCTCCTGGGATCCTGTCCAGACCGACCCTATTCGGTGGACTTGGATTTCCTTGGCATGCCGGCGCATGACCTCCTCGATCTCGAGAGCCCCTTCTCGGTGGAGGAGGTGTGGAATGTGGTCAAGGCACAGGAGCTGGACAAGGCGCCAGGGCAGACGGGTTCACCGCGCGATTCTATGTCGCCTGTTGGGAGATCATCAAGGACGATGTTATGGACGCCTTCCATGCCATGTGGAGTGGGGACTGCCGTGGCCTCCATGTGGCCAATCAGGCCCTCATCTCTCTCCTCCCCAAGCATGCTGACGCCGTGGAGGTAAAGGATTTCCGGCCCATCAGTCTGATCCACAGTGTGGCCAAGCTCATCGCCAAGGTGCTCTCCTCACGCCTCGCTCCGCATATGGGGCAGCTCATTGGGCCCTATCAGAGCGCTTTCATCCGTGGTCGCTGCCTCCATGACAACTTCCAGCTCGTGCAGTCTACGGCTAGGAGGTTGAATGCCCTCAAGGCCCCGGCAATCATGTTGAAGCTTGACATCACCAAAGCTTTCGACACCGTGGATTGGGCCTTCCTCCTGGAGGTTATGGCCAAGTTGGGCTTTGGTCCCAAGTGGATCTCTATGGTGGTGGGGCTGCTCAGCACGGCCTCGACCCGCGTCCCGGTGAATGGTGTTGCGGGGGACCTTATATACAACAGGCGTGGGCTGCGGCAGGGGGATCCGCTCTCCCCCTTGCTCTTCGACTCGGTCATGGAGGTTCTGTATCTCATGATCAAGAAGGCTGCGGCGGAGGGTCTACTCTCTGACTTGGCCCCTCGTGGTCTCCGGCAGCGCACCTCCATGTACGCCGACGACGTGGTCATCTTCCTCAAACCTACCTCCCTTGACCTCGACTCCTGCGCGGCGGTGCTGGAGGACTTCGGGAAGGCTTCGGGCCTTCTCACCAACCGGGCTAAGAGCTCGGTTCACCCCATCCGATGTAGCCCTGAACAGGTGGAGCTGGCGCGCGCCGCTCTTGGCTGTGCCGTCGCGGACTCGGCCTCGCCGGCACCTTGGCCTGCCCCTTGGTCCGCGCAAGCCCTCGGCAGCTCAGCTCCGACCGGTCGTGGAGAGCGCAGCCAAGCGGCCGCCGCAGTGGGGTGCCCGCCTGTTGAACCGCGGAGGTAGGACCATCCTCGCCCGGACCACGCTCGGCGCCATACCGGTCCATGCCATGATGTCCCCGGACATCCCTCCTAAGACCCTACAAGCTCTCGGTAAAGTGTGCCGTGGTTTCATGTGGAAGGGACGGGCCGACGTCAGTGGTGGCCACTGTTTGGTGGCGTGGGATAGGGTGACCGCCCCCAAGAGGTGCGGCGGCCTAGGCATCCCTAATCTTCGCCTTCTTAACGTGGCTCTGCGGTGTCGGTGGGCTTGGCTCCAGCGAACGGATCCGACGAAGGCGTGGGCCGAGTTCGATCTCAAGGTCCCTCCTTTGGCACGGGCCCTGGCTGACTCGGCTATGGTGGTCTCCTTGGGCAATGGTGAGGATGCCTTGTTCCGGAAGGACCGCTGGATTGGTGGTGCGCGGGTGGCGGACCTTGCGCCTAACCCGGCGGCCTTGGTCGGCCAAGCGGCACGCCAACTCCCGCTCCGTCAAGGAGGGGCTCGGTGGGGAGTGGATGCGAGATTGCGGTCCCAACTTGGGAGCCGCGGCGGTCCCGCAGTTCTTCCTCCGTGGAATACCATCTCCGACATCCTCCTCTCACCTGACCAGTTGGATGCCTTTCGCTGGCGGTGGACGGCAGACGGTGCCTACTCTGCCAAGTCGGCCTACGACGCCTTTTTCGCCGGGACCACTATGGCGCCGGTGGCCTCCCAGATTTGGCGTTCGCGGGCACCTTACAGCTGCAAGTTCTTCGCCTGGCTGGCCTCCAGGAACAGGTGTTGGACGGCAGATAGACTGCAGCGGCGTGGCCTCCCACACCCCGCTGCTTGCCCCCTGTGCGATCAGGAACCGGAGTCCATCCAGCACCTTCTGCTTGGGTGTGTGGTCTCGCGTGGGGTCTGGGCCTGGGCCTTAGCTCGGTGGGGGAAGTTGGAGTGGCTTCCCTCCGTGGACACCGACCTTCTTCAGTGGTGGTCCTCCTTGACATGCCCCTCAGGGTCGAGGCGGGACCTTTGGACGGCGGTGATCCTTGTCTTCTGGTGCATTTGGAGGCACCGGAATGAGGTGGTGTTCAACGGCGCAGTACCGGAGGCTCGAGCGATTAGGGGTAGGATCAAGGAGGAATCCCTCAGTTGGCGCTTAGCTAGGTTGTTCCGCTCCGAGTCTTTCGGTTTTCCCGATCCTTTTCCTTTTTCGTGGATAGACGGAGATTAGACTTTGGCAGGGGAGCTGTCACCCCTGTTGACAGCACGAACTCTGTGGTGTGAGCCTTCTGGCTGCTCTTCTATGTGATCAATACACCTTCCAGGGTGTATTCTCGAAAAAAACATTGTTCGTGATCCATCTGACTTATGTATTTATGTATTCCTTGTTTCTTTTCTACACTTATTTTATAAACTTTTTTATTTGTGAAGAATTGTAACAATTTAGTTTATTTAGCCATGTTGTTAAAGAAAAAAATTCGGTGTCCATTTTAAAGTGATGATATTTTGCCCTTCCGCAGCAACGCGCGGGCATTGTCCTAGTCAGAAATAAAAAAGTACCGATTCATCTATGGAAAACATGTAAAATGGCCGGATTCCTTTTCCTTCACAGGAATTTTCCGAGCGCACAGCCCAGGAGGCCCAACTGCGCAATGGTCATGTTGTGTTCCGAGCCTGCAGCTAACTGTTCCTTTCCTCTCCTTCCTTTGCACGCCGCCACCAAAGTGCCCAGGCAAATTCCAGAGGCTGCATCGCCGCTCTGCAGTATGCTCGCGTCCCGGGACAGCCGTAGCTGCGCTCGCCTACGGAGGATCTCGCCCCTCAGTAGCGGACGCTGAGCCGGCAACAGCACTCGCGCGTCGCTCGGCCGGCAAGGATGTCGCGGCTCTTTGCCGAGCTCACATGGAGAATCCCCCGCGTGCTCTCCTAGCCGACCCTCTGACTCGGCCGCACGCCACCAGTTTCCTTTCTACGGACCGGTGGCCACTGGTCGCGCTCGACTCAAACACAGGACCGAATCAGGGATTTGGGGAAGAACTTATCAGGGCGGGGTGCGCCTAAAACGAACCGTTTTTTCTGAACTTACCGGTGGCAGGCAATGTAATTTCGACGAAAATGAGGGGCAATAAAAAAACGGATCAACAAGAAGCCCTTTTATTTTTAGTATTAGGTACTAGGAAACATGCCCGTGCGTTGCATCGGGATAAAAGAACCCGGATGTTTCATTGTTCCCTGTAGCACCGATGCAAGCCTCCAGAAGGTGATAATGTGCGTGAGTGTTGCCACCATGACGTTGTTCTGTACTGCTCGTCGGCAGCCGCTGCCGCCATCTTGTATTGGTTGATGAAGCAGACATAACCCTTATTGCTCATGTGGTCGTGTGTACCTCCTCGTGTGACCGTGGCTGCGAAAATTTGTGCGTAACAGTTGACGAACGGCGTGCCGACAAAGACAAGTTGAGGTGGAGCGTACGAGAGCTTTTGTCCCTAGTACAACGGCGATAGGACGGTGATGACCAGATTGTGATGTCGCCGATCAAAAAATACTTGTGCAACAAAAAAGGTATAATTTGCATATTACAAATTGACATAAATTAAAAGCTAAAAGTGAGTCCATCTACAAATTAAATATGAGCTAGATTTGGTCAAAAACAGAACTTTGCAAGCACACAAACAACGTGAGCTGGCAGCAAATATCATCGATGAGCTCAAACCATAATTCAGAGGCTTGCTCCACACTCCAGCTTGCATGTTCCCATATAGCTCTCGAGGTGTGGCGCTCTCCCTGCTGTGCTCCTCTCCCTCGCAATCGTAGTGCGCTGTCCTATTGGTCCATGCGGCCATCACACGGGCAAGTTAATTTTCTTCCTTGTCTTTAGATCTCTTAGGTCAATTATAATGGTGTCGTTGTTTATTGTTTTTCTGAGGAGCCTTATTGTTTTTAAGAAACTTAACTGAGACTGCAGGAATCTTTTTAGGGGAGCAACCTTTTCCTTCCGACCCACAAAACCCACTCCTCTCTTCCTTCTCCCTTTTCCTTTTATGTTACCTCTCTCCTCATAGCAGCGGCCCAAGAGGCTACCTGCCGGCCCAGCTAGGGACAACCCTAGCAAGACCACGTCTGCACGTGAGAGCACTGCGTTCGATCGCTTCTTCCAACTTCGCCGCCAGAAGAAAACGGCGACGCTTTCTTTGTCACTGGCCCGGCTCGCTGCTCTTGTTTCCCCTCGCAGAAGCAGCACCTGACAGCGCCATCGCCGTCGCCACAGGCCGTGTGGCTCTGCTCGGTCCAGCGCCCAGTCGCCCACGAAGGCGCCGCCGCCTCCTCGCTGCTCTGAAACTACATGGAAAACACCCTTCACACGAGAAGGCCGAGGCAGAGGTCCGACTCACCGTCTCTGCTCGAGCGGCAGCCGGCCAAGCGGAGCCACCTGCATCACCCACCTGTGTCAGGGAGCTTCGCTTCGGTCGAGGCCGCGCCAAGGAATAGGATAGACTGTGGGGCGAAGCGTTTTCTTCACTTGGCGGTGGCAGGCTATGTAATTTAGATATAAAATAGGGGTAATAAAAGACGGACGAACAAGAAGCTTTATTTTCTTTATTATTAGGTATAGATAGAAAATGACCAGCAACGGTTCACAAGAGCATTTCAATATTTATTTCACCCGGTAAAACGTATGGATATTTTTTCTAGTATTGAGATCCCAAATACTCAAAACCCCATCTGGGTCCTAAGATAAGGCGAAGAAAATCTGATCTGATCCCTTTGATGACTTCACTATCACTAGCTGACAAACGTAAGCCTGTTGGTTAGTCTCAACTCTCAAATCAACCGCTTAGGGCATCTCCAGCGGCGTGACGCAAACGGACGCTAAGCGACCGTTTGTGTCCGCCATGACCGAAAATACGTCTGGCACCACCTCCAGCGGGGCGACGCAAAGTGATCGGGTCGTCCGCGGAGACGCAAACCTGGCTCAAATATGCGCCAGGTTTGCGTCTCCGCGGACACTCGGCGGTCGCGGAAAATGTCCGCTCGGTCCTCGCACGGGCCCGCCTGGCAGCGGCACAACTGGTTCGTCTTCCGCGGCATTACTTCCGGGCGGCGCGTTGTAGCCTTTGCAGGTCCGCGTTAATGGTGTGCCTCGGCTTCCGCGAGCGTGCGCAGCGTCGATGCGTCTTCTTCGCCGCATACTGGCACCGAGGCGTCGCTTCGGCAGTCTGCGGCCGTGTTAATGGCGATGCCTCGCGTGGCACGCGGCCGTCGCCTACCTCTACGCACGTAGTAATGGCGATGCCACGCGTGGCGCGGCCGTCGCCCTTCCTCCGCGCTATATATACAGGGCGCGAGCATCTCATCTCCTCCCCACAAACCCTAGCCGCCGCTGCCGTAGCGCCGCTTCCTCTCAAGCAGATCCACCATGAGCAGCGCCGGACGCGGCCGAGCTGCCGCGCCTCCACCTCCACCTTCACCTCCCACTCCACCTCCTCCGGCGTCGAGCTCCTCCGAGGAGTTCGACTCCGAAGATAGTACCGATCTCCTCCACCCGGTCAGGGACGCCGCGGCCCTGGCACTCGCGGCGCAGGAAGCAGAGGAGGAGCTGGCGGTGTCGAGGGTACTCCTCGGCAATGCCCTCCGATTGGGGCTTAGGGTTGATGGAATCCTGCAAGCTGACACGAGACATCGGTTCACAGACAAGCGGGGAGGGCAATTTACCCAGGTTCGGGGCCCTCGATGAGGTAAAACCCTTACGTCATGTCTGTCTGTTCTTGATTATGAAGATATTGGGTTACAATGGGGTGCCGAATAGTTCGGCTGAGATCTCGTCGAGAGGCTAAGTATTATGATGACCTAGCTCTAGACTTCTGGTGGCTAAGGTTTGCTAAGATTGATTGTGTCCCTCGGCAGCCCCTCTCCTGGCCTTTATATAGGGGCCCAGGTCTCAAGAGGTCTAACCGAATACGACCAGGTTTACAGTAGTTTTAAATCTAATCTTCCCTTGTTCGGCTGCTTCCTTGTCTTGCCCGTCAAGGAATCTTCTGGTGCACCATCCAGGTGGCCCATCTTGCCTCCAAGTGTCTTCATGGGCCTCCAACTAGACAATACAGGATAGGGCAATGTCGGTTACCCGAAGGGTAATGCCCACGTCAGTAGCCCCCGAGTGTCTAGCCGAACATAGTTCGGGTAGAGACTGAAACATGTCTCCTTCTAATGTTCTTCTCCTTGATTGTTCTTGTTCGTCTTGAATCAGCATCATCTTCTTCTGTCGGGTGCGCGTCAGCGCTCCCGATGGGAGTAGCACCCGAGTCTAGGTACGGATGCTTGTAATCCGTGCGTAGACTCAAGTTGTACCACTCGAACGTTCTGCTCTGCCGAAGTTTTTCTGCAAGTCTTCATAGGTCATCCGATATATCTTCCATATGCAAGGGATGATGAATAATGTGCCCAACTTTTGTTGGTTAACTACCGATGGCAAAACAACGTTACCCTACAGAGAATCAAGTCCCCGGGCATGATCCTGGAGTGCCAAAAAGTTCTGTCGGGTGCGCGTCCAGTGCTCCCGATGGGAGTAGCCCCCGAGTCTGGGCACGGGTGCTTGCAACTGGGTGCAGACTCGAGCTGAGCAATCACTTTTTTCTTCATCATTTTTTCCTTCGAGTCCTCAATCTGTCGGGTGCGCGTCAGCGCTCCCGATGGGAGTAGCCCCCGAGTCTAAGTGCAGATGCTTCGCAATCTGTGCATAGACTCAAGTTCACCATCCGATACATTTTTATTCCTTCAAGTGCTTCGAGCATTCTTTCACGACGTCATTGATGACGTTTTACTGACATCTTGATTTTGACTGATAAGACGTGACCCGCTGGGCCCATCCTTTCTCTGTCTGGCCCTATTTTTAAGCAATTTCCGCCCTTCTCGCACAGTTACCAAGGCGCCTCCTCGATTCCTGCAACCATCAACCGGAAAAAGGTCCACTGGCAGCAATGACACGTGCCCACGTAGTCCTCCTTCTCTTAAAATCTCCAAAGGACGAAAATCCCTAATCTTCTCCCACATTTGCCACAGCATCCTCTTGCCATTCTTCTTCTTCCTTTCGCAGCTGCTGCGCCGCCACCACCTCTTTTCCGATCCTTCCCAGATCTCGCAATGGTGAAGAAGAAGAGCCTCACTGCCGCCGCCAGTTCCACGAGAGGTGGCACCGCCGCCAAATCTTCCTCTAATCTTCCGAAGAGGAGTGCTCCAGACGCTCCTCCTCCAGCTCCGGCGCCGCCAGCGCCGCCACGCTCGATAGCCAAACCCGGGGATTGGCTAGCGTCCTCCAGCACGAAACGTGATGAGAAGAGGGCCCGAAGCCTCGGGTTAATCTCCTCCGACGAGGGGAACGTGATCCTTCCAGGTGCGATTTCTCGGCCCAATCCCCCTGCTGGTTTTACCGTGGTGTTCCTGTCGTTCTTGCATCGGGGTCTCTCGCTTCCTGCCCATGAATTCCTTCTTCACCTCCTACGGACTTACGAAATCCAACTGTGCCAACTCACTCCCAACTCGATCCTTCACGTTGCTGTGTTTATCACCCGTTGCGAGGCATTTTTGGGCATTGAGCCTCATTTTGGGTTGTGGAAGAAGATCTTCTATGTTAAGAGGTACAGCAGTAGTAATGGATCCTTTGTCATCGGAGGAGTGGGGTTTGTGGCTCGCTCAGAAGTTAACTATTTCAGTTTCCCAATGAGAGAATCTGTGCAAGGATGGAGACTGAAATGGTTTTATGTCAAGGATTCCTTGACAACCGAGTCCCAGCTTCCATGCTTTGCCGACGTCCTCGAAGCCAAGCCTAAAGATTCTTGGAAGAACATTCTCTCTCCCGATGAAAGGGCAGGAGCCGACGAGTTATTTGCCAAATTCCTTCGGATCAAAGAGGCCGATGGTCAAACTATGATCAGCACAGAGGTGGCAGCGGTGTTTGATACGTCTCCAACGTATCTATAATTTCTGATGTTCCATGCTTGTTTTATGACAATACCAACATGTTTTGTTCACACTTTATATCATTTTTATGCGTTTTCCGGAACTAACCTATTGACGAGATGCCGAAAGGCCAGCTTGTCGTTTCTGTCGTTTTTGGTTTCAGAAATCCTAGTAAGGAAATATTTTCGGAATCGGACGAAATCAACACCGAAAGTCTTAAAATTCCCGGAAGCTTCCGGAACACCGAAGGAGAGTCGGAGGCGGGCAGCAGGGGGCCCACACCATAAGGCGGCGCGGGTGGCCCCCCTGGGCGCGCCAGCCTATGGTGTGGGGGCCCCAGCCGCCTCCTTGCGCCGCCTCTCCGCCTATATATTCGTCCCTGACCTAAAAACATCGACAAGTTCGACGGAAACAGAGAAAACCATCCAGAGCCGCCGCCATCGTGAAAGTCCAATTCGGGGGACAGAAGTCGCTGTTCCGGCACCCTGCCGGGACGGGGAATTGCCCCCGGAGCCATCTCCACCGCCGTCTTCACTGCCATCTTGACCGCCATCGCTGCCTCCATGATGAGGAGGGAGTAATCCACCCCCGAGGCTGAGGGCTCCGCTGTAGCTATGTGGTTCATCTCTCTCCCATGTACCTCAATACAATATTCTCATGAGCTGCTTTACATGATTGAGATTCATATGAGTTTTGTATCACTATTTATCTATGTGCTACTCTAGTGATGTTATTAAAGTAGTCTATTCCTCCTACACGGTGTAATGGTGATGGTGTGTGCATCCGTGTTAGTACTTGGTTTATGCTATGATTATGATCTCTTGTAGATTATGAAGTTAACTATTGCTATGATGGTATTGATGTGATCTATTCCTCCTACATAGTGTGAAGGTGACAGTGTGCTTGCTATGTTAGTACTTGGTTTAGTCGTATTGATCTTTCTTACACTCTAAGGTTATTTACATATGAACATTGAATTGCGGAGCTTGTTAACTCCGGCATTGAGGGTTCGTGTAATCCTACGCAATGTGTTCATCATCCAACAAAAGAGTGTAGAGTATGCATTTATCTATTCTGTTATGTGATCAAAGTTGAGAGTGTCCACTAGTGAAAGTCTGATCCCTAGGCCTTGTTCCTAAATACTGTTATCGCTACTTGTTTACTGTTTTACTGTGTTACTACTGCTGCGTTACTACTGCTTGTTTACTGTCCTGGGCAAAGCACTTTCCTGGTGCCGTTGCTACTGCTCATATATATTCATACCACCTGTATTTCACTATCTCTTCGCCGAACTAGTGCACCTATTTGGTGTGTTGGGGACACAAGAGACTTCTTGCTTTGTGGTTGCAGGGTTGCATGAGAGGGATATCTTTGACCTCTTCCTCCCCGAGTTCGATAAACCTTGGGTGATCCACTTGAGGGAAAACTTGCTGATGTTCTACAAACCTCTCGCTCTTGGAGGCCCAGCACTCGTCTACGGGAAAAGGAAGGGGCGTAGACATCAAGCTATTTTCTGGCGCCGTTGCCGGGGAGGAAAGGTAAAAGGTACTCACACTCCGGATCTCGGCTACTAAGCTATTTTCCGGCGCCGTAAGTACTCGAAGCTATTTCCTTTAGATCCTGCAATTGCAACTTTTTGTTTCTTGTTTTACACTAGTTAGGCATAATGGAAAACAACAAAAAAATTGGTGAGCTTTTTAATCTTTTTCCTGATTTAGAATTGTTTGATGCGAAAATTAAAAAACCTATGGAACCTTATTTGCATGTTAGTAGCGATGTTATTAGTATGAATGCAATTACTGCTAATGCTATGGAGAAGTCTAAGCTTGGGGAAGCTAGTTTTTGTGATCTTTTTAGCTTCCCATCTTTAGGGGAGAAAATTTGTTCTGATAATGCTTTATCTCCCATATGCGATAACTCTAATGATGCTTCTGATATTTTGAATCCACCTGCTGAAAGTATTCCATATAAAATACCTATGAAAATTATTGAACGTGTTATGGACAACCACTATAAAGGGGATGGAACTGTCCATCCTAGAGATCATTTACTGTTTTTGCACGAATTATGCGGGTTATTCAAGTGTGCAGGTATCTCTATGGATGAAGTGAAGAAGAAGCTATTCTCCGTTTCGCTGTCTGGTAAAGCGGCGCATTGGTATAAATTGTTGGAGAATAGTCATTCTCTTGGTTGGGAGGAAATTGCATCTCTCTTTTATTCTAAATTTTATCCTCCTCATGAAGTGCATATTGATAGGAATTATATTTATAACTTTTATCCTCGTGATGGAGAGAGTATTTCTCAAGCGTGGGGGAGATTGAAATCACTAATGCTCAAATGTCCCATTCATGAGCTCCCCGTAATGTTATTGTTAATAATTTTTATGCGAGGCTTTCGGGACAACACAAGGACTATCCGGACGCGTGTTCGGAGGGATCTTTCACAAGCAAGGAGGTTGAAGCTAGGTGGGATCTTCTTGATCGGATTAAGGAGAATGCTGAAGGATGGGAGAACAATGAAGGTAAAGAGTCAGGTATAAATTATGATTATGAATGCATTGAAGCTTTTATGGATACCGATAAATTTCGAAATATGAGTGCTACTTATGGTCTTGACTCTCAAGTTGTTGCAAATCTTTATAAATCCTTTGCTTCTCATTTTGAATTGCCTAGGAAGAATTTTGATAAGTATCATGAACCTTTTAAAGAGGCTTGCATGAAGAATGAAATTGTTGTTAATTATTGCAATAAGCATGCTCAAACTCCTAAGAATGCTATTTCCTATAAGCATGTTAATTTTTGTGGAATGCATAGACCTTGTGGAATTAATCAAATCAAAGATGAATATTGTATCCATCATACTAATGAAAAAACTAGAAAGTGGTTTAGGGCTCTAGATGATCTTGGTAAAAAAGTTTGTGCCCTCTATCCTTTTATTTGTGAAGTTTGCCATGAAGTGGGTCATTTTAATTTTCAATGCTCCTCCAATGATAATTTGAACCCAATGAGTGCTGCAAATTTGTATTGTGATGGTGAAATTACTCCTAATCAGCATGATGAACTTACTTTATTTTTGGGGTGTGAAGAACTGTCGAGAAAAATCTCTTTGTTACATATGAGTGATCTTGATATTGATGATGTCCTGCATGGGTGTTTTTCTTATTTCATTGATAATAGCCATACAAATACTTACATACAAAATATTTTAGAAGATGACACCTTGCCAAAATATGATAGGACCGCTGTGTGTTTTCAACTAATTAATGAAAAGGAGGGATCCTCCCAAGTTTCTTCTATTGTTTCGAAAGTAAATCAGGTTATGCGGACAAGCCACCCTTCAAGCCTCTTCCTCCTAAAGAAGGGAACGAGGAGAAGGAAGAGAAGAAGAAGAAGAAGAAGGGAACGAAGAAGAAGAAGAAGAAGAAGAAGAAGAAGAAGGAGAATAAAAAGAAAGAGGTAACGGCGTATCCCCGCGTGAATGAGATAACGCTAGGTAACCGTAAGTATGTTGCTCCTAATGATTATTGTGATAATGAATCTGAATACGATGATCTTCCTATGCCCTTTACATACATTAGCAATCATGATTTCAATGAGCACACTACTTTTGATATTGCAAATCTCTGGGAAACTAATTCTGAAAATGATGATGACAATAATTGCCATAGTGTCAGTGCTATCCATGCTTCCTCCCATAATGATATAGAAAGCTCTAAGCTTGGGGAAGAGGTGTTTGAAAATCCTTTTGCTACTGGTCATTATGTTCTTGATACATCTCCTTCTAATAACAATGATGGTATGGACACGGATAAACCGATCGTGAAAGATAACTATTATATTTCTTATGATGACACCGTGCCTCCGATCTTTGATGATTATTATAAAGAATGCTATGATATAGGTTATAACTATCCTTATGAAACTTGTCATAGTCATGATTGGATTACCAAAAACAATTCCCTTAATATGCAACTTGTTTACCATGTTCGAATTCTTGATAATAATCCTGCTCCAATTACTATTAATGAAAAGAACTCTCCTTATGCCAAAATTAATGATACTGCTATGCATATGAACCATGATAAGAATGTTTTAAGTGATGGGTATATTGTGGATTTCATCAATGATGCTACTGAAAGTTATTATGAGAGAGGGAAATATGGTTATATGCATCTTAATAATATTAAGTTTCCCCTCTTTATGTTGAGAATCTTGAAGTTACTCGTGTTTTATCCTCTTATGCTTGTCACTTTGTTCTTCATGAATTCATTTGTGTACAAGATTCCTCTTCATAGGAAGTATGTTAGACTTAAATTTGTTTTGAATTTACCTCTTGAAGCTCTCTTTTGCTTCGAATACTATTTCCTGCGAGTGGATCATTAAAACTGCTGAGCCCATCTTAATGGCTATAAAGAAAGGACTTCTTGGGAGATAACCCATGTGTTATTTTGCTACAGTATTTTGTTTTATATTTGTGTCTTGGAAGTTGTTTACTACTGTAGCAACCTCTCCTTATCTTAGTTTTGTGTTTTGTTGTGCCAAGTGAAGCCTCTAATCGAAGGTTGATACTAGATTTGGATTTCTGCGCAGAAATAGATTTCTATCTGTCACGAATCTGGGCTGTTTTCTCTGTAGAAAAATCAGAAAAATATGCCAATTTACGTGCGTGTTCCTCAGATATTTACGCAACTTTCATTAGTTTTGAGTTTTCTGTTCTGAGCAACGGAAGTATTTATTAAAAATTCGTCTTTACGGACTGTTCTGTTTTGACAGATTCTGCCTTTTATTTCGCATTGCTTCTTTCGCTGTGTTGGGTGGATTTCTTTGTTCCATTACCTTCCAGTAGCTTTGACCAATGTCCAGAAGTGTTAAGAATGATTGTGTCACCTCTGAACATGTGAGTTTTTGATTATGTACTAACCCCTCTAATGAAGTTTATGAGAAGTTTGGTGTGAAGGAAGTTTTCAAGGGTCAAGAGAGGAGGATGATATACTATGATCAAGAAGAGTGAAAGCTCTAAGCTTGGGGATGCCCCGGTGGTTCACCCCTGCATATATCAAGAAGACTCAAGCGTCTAAGCTTGGGGATGCCCAAGGCATCCCCTTCTTCATCGACAAATTATCAGGTTCCTTCTCTTGAAACTATATTTTTATTCGGTCATATCTTATGTGCTTTTCTTGGAGCGTCAGTATGTTTCTTGTTTTTGTTTTTGTTGAATAAATGCTTGTGTGGGAGAGAGACACACTCCGCTGGTTCGTATGAACACATGTGTTCTTAGCTTTTAATTTTCATGGCGAAGGTTGAAACTGCTTCGTTAATTGTTATATGGTTGGAAACGGAAAATGCTACATGTAGTAATTGGTATGATGTCTTGAATAACTTGATATTTGGCAATTGTTGTGCTCTTGTTTAAGCTCTTGCATCATATACTTTGCACCTATTAGTGAAGAAATACATAGAGCTTGTTAAAATTTGGTTTGCATGAGTGGTTTCTCTAGAGTCTAGATATTTTCTAGTGAGGTGTTTGAACAACAAGGAAGACGATGTATAGTCTTATAATGCTTGTAATATGTCTTTTATGTGAGTTTTGTTGTACTAGTTCGTGCTTGTGTTTGCTTCAAACAACCTTGCTAGCCTAAACCTTGTATCGAGAGGGAATACTTCTCATGCATCCAAATCCTTGAGCCAAACAACACTATGCCATTTGTGTCCACCATACCTACCTACTACATGGTATTTCCTGCCATTCCAAAGTAAATTGCTTGAGTGCTACCTTTAAACAATTCAAAATTTATCACCTCTGATTTGTGTCAATGTTTTATAGCTCATGAGGAAGTATGTGGTGTTTATCTTTCAATCTTGTTGGGCAACTTTCACCAATGGACTAGTGGCTTCATCCGCTTATCCAATAATTTTGCAAAAAGAGCTGGCAATGGGATTCCCAGTCCCAAATTAATTAACAAAAATAGACACTTCTCCATGGTATGTGATTGTTGGACGGCACCCGAAGGATTCGGTTAGCCATGGCTTGTGTAAGCAAAGGTTAGGAGGAGTGTCATCATAATAAAACTAAAATAAAAAGGCACTCCTTCATGGTATGAGATTGTTGGTAGGCACCCGAGGATTCGGTTAGCCATGGTTTGTGAAAGAAAGGTTGGAAGGAGTGCCACCCAAAAATAAAATAAAATGGGAGCCGCTCTTTGAAGGTTTGCCTGGCAAGGGGGTTAGAGTACCCGCTACCATTCGTTGACAATAACATACACCTCTCAAAACTTTATTTTTATGCTCTCTTTATGTTTTCAAAATAAAAGCTCTAGCACAAATATAGCAATCGATGCTTTCCTCTTTGAAGGACCATTCTTTTACTTTTTATGTTGAGTCAGTTCACCTATTTCTCTCCATCTCAAGAAGCGAACACTTGTGTGAACTGTGCATTGATTCCTACATATTTGCATATTGCACTTATTATATTACTCTATGTTGACAATATCCATGAGATATACATGTTACAAGTTGAAAGCAACCGCTGAAACTTAATCTTCCATTGTGTTGCTTCAATATCTTTACTAAGAATTTATTGCTTTATGAGTAACTCTTATGCAAGACTCATTGATGCTTGTCTTGAAAGTACTATTCATGAAAAGTCTTTGCTGTATGATTCACTTGTTTACTCATTGCATTTACATTGTTTCGAATCGCTGCATTCATCTCATAAGCTTTACAATGGTATGATTAAGATTATGTTGGTAGCATGTCACCTCAGAAATTATCTTTTATCGTTTACCTACTCGAGGACGAGTAGGAACTAAGCTTAGGGATGCCGATACGTCTCCAACGTATCTATAATTTCCGATGTTCCATGCTTGTTTTATGACAATACCAACATGTTTTGTTCACACTTTATATCATTTTTATGCGTTTTCCGGAACTAACCTATTGACGAGATGCCGAAAGGCCAGTTGCTGTTTTCTGCTGTTTTTGGTTTCAGAAATCCTAGTAAGGAAATATTTTCGGAATCGGACGAAATCAACACCGAAAGTCTTAAAATTCCCGGAAGCTTCCGGAACACCGAAGGAGAGTCGGAGGCGGGCAGCAGGGGGCCCACACCATAAGGCGGCACGGATGGCCCCCTGGGCACGCCAGCCTATGGTGTGGGGGCCCCAGCCGCCTCCTTGCGCCGCCTCTCCGCCTATATATTCGTCCCTGACCTAAAAACATCGACAAGTTCGACGGAAACAGAGAAAACCATCCAGAGCCGCCGCCATCGTGAAAGTCCAATTCGGGGGACAGAAGTCGCTATTCCGGCACCCTGCCGGGACGGGGAATTGCCCCCGGAGCCATCTCCACCGCCGTCTTCACCGCCATCTTCACCGCCATCGCTGCCTCCATGATGAGGAGGGAGTAATCCACCCCGAGGCTGAGGGCTCCGCTGTGGCTATGTGGTTCATCTCTCTCCCATGTACCTCAATACAATAATCTCATGAGCTGCTTTACATGATTGAGATTCATATGAGTTTTGTATCACTATTTATCTATGTGCTACTCTAGTGATGTTATTAAAGTAGTCTATTCCTCCTACACGGTGTAATGGTGATGGTGTGTGCATCCGTGTTAGTACTTGGTTTATGCTATGATTATGATCTCTTGTAGATTATGAAGTTAACTATTGCTATGATGGTATTGATGTGATCTATTCCTCCTACATAGTGTGAAGGTGACGAGTGTGCTTGCTATGTTAGTACTTGGTTTAGTCGTATTGATCTTTCTTACACTCTAAGGTTATTTACATATGAACATTGAATTGCGGAGCTTGTTAACTCCGGCATTGAGGGTTCGTGTAATCCTACGCAATGTGTTCATCATCCAACAAAAGATTGTAGAGTATGCATTTATCTATTCTGTTATGTGATCAAAGTTGAGAGTGTCCACTAGTGAAAGTCTGATCCCTAGGCCTTGTTCCTAAATACTGCTATCGCTACTTGTTTACTGTTTTACTGTGTTACTACTGCTGCGTTACTACTGCTTGTTTACTGTCCTGGGCAAAGCACTTTCCTGGTGCCGTTGCTACTGCTCATATATATTCATACTACCTGTATTTCACTATCTCTTCGCCGAACTAGTGCACATATTTGGTGTGTTGGGGACACAAGAGACTTCTTGCTTTGTGGTTGCAGGGTTGCATGAGAGGGATATCTTTGACCTCTTCCTCCCTGAGTTCGATAAACCTTGGGTGATCCACTTGAGGGAAAACTTGCTGCTGTTCTACAAACCTCTGCTCTTGGAGGCCCAACACTGTCTACAGGAAAAGGAAGGGGGCGTAGACATCAGTGTTCTTGAAACGTCGAGTCCAACCAGTCATGGCCAGAGTTCGTCCGATGTGGTTGTATTCGGGTCCAAATGATGAAACCAGGATAAACATTGCTGAACTGTCGGAAAAGGAGCTGCTTGACGAAGTCCGTCGACTTACTCTCTTCAGTCAGGAAGACTCGATCCCATTGATATCCTCTTATACTCCTCTTGATGCGGACCATCCACCATCAGAGGTAATTCCCCTTCTCATACTCTTATTACAATGCCTCCACTTAGTCGACATAATTATCATTGTTCTTATTTGCTCTTTTCTTCGACAGATCCCCATAGTTTCTGGAAACTTGCATGATTCGCCAAACGACACTTCTGAAGGAAGAGGCTCCCCAGTCCCTGTTGTTTTTCATCTGCCAAACACATAGACCCAGAGGGTGAGCACGATGACCCGATAGATTCTGAAGCTGCTCATGCCGATCCTCCTTCCTCAGCCGATGATGCTTGCGACACAGAGGGATCAGTGCGTGATGATGACGCTGATCGTGATGCCTTTGTTAATGCAGCTGTGGAGGAGACCAGGGCTTCACCCGTGAAGAGGTCGACCGGCGGCTTTGCCGATGAAGACGATCTCTTCGACATGTAAGCACCTTCTTCCCTGAAGTCATATTTTGTCCTTTAATTTCTCATATTCCTTTCATAACTTTTTGTCAATCATTTCCTTTCGCAGTGACGAAGGTTTCGTTGAGCCTCCGTCTAAGAAATCCAAATCCGGCGCTGCTCCGCCGGATGTTGCGGCTTCCGAAGCTTCGGCTCCTAAGGCAGCCCCCGCGGCTCAGGTATCAACAGCTTCCTCCCTTTCTAAAGGGAAAGATGTTCCTTCAACTGCCACCGCCGCAACTCCTCCTTCTGTAAGTCCTTTTTGATTACAACGCGAATTTTCCTAGTATGTACCTTGTTTAATGATTCTTCATCAAATATCCTCTTTCCTTTAGGACCTGCGGGGTGTTATCTCCTCTTTGGAGGCCTTCGCTTTACAATTCACTTCTATGGAGGCAGACAAGGCTCGGCTGCAAAAGGAAGTTAAATCTTCCTCCTCGAAGTTGGATGGCGCAGTCAAGATAGCCGCCGAAGCTCGCCAAGAAGTCGACTCCCTGAGGGAGGAACTGGGCAAGCTAAGGGAGAAGTTGAAAGAAGAGGAGGCATCCAGGCTGGCTGCCGAGGCTCGGGCAGCTGAAAAGGATGAAATCCTTCGTCAGTCTTCCTTGGCTTTACTTGGTAATCTCTTTTGTAGACCTCTGTCAATTATTGCACTTATGGATTTGATCCTTTGTTAATGACCTTTTCCATTTCATTCTTTTGCAGAGGCCGCCAACATCCCTGCCGATGCCCTGGACAAAATTCCAAACAACTCTCCGGCAAACGGTGTGTCGATGACTCTCGCCTCCCATCAGCTTACGCGGGAGCTTCTTGAAAAGGGAAAAGGTGCCATGTCGCGGATACACTCGATGATCTTCCCCAAGATCAGTCAAGACAAAACTTTGGGGCAGTTGATCGACGCCTTCGCGGTTGACACCAAGGAGGTTATCGAGGTATTCAAACGTACTTCGCGTACCTATGGTGATGCCCTTGCCTTCCAACTTATGATGGGTCACGACTTTAAGGCCGACATTGAAGAAATGTCCAAGGAGCTGCCGAAAGAGCAGGATGGGCGGTTTGTCGATTTAAGCATCTTCAAGGCGTCAGCCGTTAAATGTGCACGCCAGCTCCTCGAGCTGGTTTCATCAAGGAAGACATCGGCTGGCCCTAGTTTATCGACTCAGACCCAAGCCCTTTGATCTTTGTAACAAACTTTTTCTTTGAGCTGATGTGAAACACTGTTCCGTTGGATAACTTTTGTTTGTAATAAACTTTGTGCTAGCAATGTTGCTAGCACACTCTTTGTTACAATATTGTCACTTGCGTTCTCCCGATGGGAGTACCTTCCGACGTTGGTGTGAATCGGTCTGTCATGCTTTTGACGCTGTTTCTTCCAGGTGTTCCCCGTGCCTGCATTTGTCGAAGATTCTTCGGGTGCTTTTTCTGAAGATGATCGGATCCAACGTATGAAGGATCGGATCACGCAGTTGGAGAAGGATCTGCGCAGCACCTATGCCTTGGCTGCTATCATCAAGAAGAAGGGCGAGATTGCGGCTGACGTAGAGCGCTATGCTCTTACTGAACTTCATAAAGCCACTGAAAGTTTAAACTGTAAGTTCCCTGGTCCTTGCGTTCATTGCTCTTCCGCCAAAAACGTATTGCCTGATCTTCCGTTAATTGCTCTGCTAGTCATATCTTTAAACCGTGCGGAAGAGAACAAGCGGATTCACGAGCGTGTACACGCATTGACCCAGTTATCATCAGCCGAAGAAATTTTCTGGCGGGAGCACTCGAAGGCTTCGGCTGTTGCACAATTTCAGGATCGGGTCCAACAGGTCCACCATTTCTTCGACAAGTGCTACCAAGCCCTGAGGGTAGTTTGGAGGACGATGTTCCCCTTGAACAGGGTTCCTCCTACGCTGTTAACTCTGATGTCTGAGTTTGGAAATACCAAGAAGATTCGAGACTTGGTGCGAGCTCAGGTCTTTGCAGGGGCCAGGTTTACACTTGCCCTTGTCCTTGCGTGTTATCCCTCAGCGAATTTGCTGTCTATCGCCAACGCAACCGGTGATTTGGAGACGCTGTATCCGAAGGTATTGTTGCTCGTCAATATGATTGTCGACAAGCTTGAAAAGGATTCAAAGGTACCTGAGGAAAAAGAGGCTACGCAAGGGTGATATCAGGGATTAAGGTTGTTTTGTAAATAGGCATTTTGGCTACTTCATCCAGTGTTAGGATTGTTTAGCTGAGACTTTTTATTCGGTAGATACATGTATATGTACTTTTACCGTGTTGATGCCGTTGGCAAATTTTGAAGGAGCAAATCTTAATTGCTCGTTTAGATGTATGTGTATTCGTTGGTCAGCAAATCTTTTGAGTGATCAGCTCGTGTTGCGGGTTTTGCTAATCCCGTTGTATGCGCAACTTTGCTTTCAACCGATGCATGCTTCGAAAGTCACTCCCGAATATTTCGGGTGCAATGAGTCTGCCGATGAGCCCGTTGTTCTTTGATATTTCCATAAGTAAAATATCGAACGTGGGTTGTGTTCATGTGTACTTCCGGAATCTTGCTATTTACGGCGCTCGTAGAGGCATCTATAGCAGAGGGAAGAGTTAATATCCTTGTTTATTTTGCATCCTATAGCTCTCGTAGAGGCTTTTTTCGGAGCACGATCCTTGGCCGCACACTATGTTGTACCATCGTTCGCCACGGGGCGTGGGCAAGGCTTACGATGATGCGGTTTAGGTGCTCCGGTCAACTGCAATGCTTTTCAAGGAATCAAAACTTAAGTTCTCATTAATAATAAAAAACACGGGACTAAAAGGGCGAAAAAAGGAAGAGCCCTGCTTGAAAAGGAAAGGGAAGCTAAACACTAGTAGATTGCTTAAGCGTTGAAGGGGTTCTTCTCATCTTCTGGCTTGTTCACCGTGTTGGTGTTTTTCGAAGCTTCGTTGATTTCACCAGAGGTCTGGGCAGCGATTGTCAGTGTCTTGCTGCCTCCTATGTCTTCTGCACCATCAACTGCCGAAGCTTTCGCTGCCGAAGCTTGGGCTGCCGAAGTTTCAAGGGCGAGGTCGGCTGGCTTCTTCTTTGCTCCTCTGACGTGTTCTTCTTCCTTATTATCGCGTGACGATGTCTTTGAAGGAAGGTCAGTAATTTCCTGCCTCATACCAAACTTAGCAGCAATCCTCTGAAAGTCTCGATCACAATTGTCTGAGCGTGAGAAACTTCCATAGACTGTAATGTTTGTCCCGTTGCTCCCAGGCATTTTCAGCTTGAGGTATGCGTAGTGCGGTACAACCATGGACTTGGCATAAGCTGGTCTCCCGAGTATAGCGTGATACTGCGACTCCCAGTTCACGACTTCGAACTCGATATTTTCCTTCCTGAAGTTGTCGGGTTTGCCAAAGATGACGTTCAGGTAAACTTTGCCAAGAGAGTACGCCGGTGAAGTGGGGAGAATCCCATGAAAGCGGGTGTCCGATTCTTCTAGCATTCTCATGGTGATCCCCATACTCTTGATTGTGTCGAGAAATATCAGGTTTAGTCCACTTCCACCATCCATGAAGACTTTGCTCATCTTGAATCCTCCGACTTGCGCCTCGACTACTAGGGCAGCGTGTCCTGGTTTCGGTATGGTCATCGGGTGATCTGCTCGGCTGAATGTGATATTCTGAGACGACCACTCGACATACTCAGGGATGTTCGCCATGATGCTTTCTGCCAGGTTGATTTCTCGAGTGAGATTCTTCATTTTTTTCTTGAAACACCTGTCCTGTGGATCATGCTCATCTTCCCACGTGGTGGTGGAAATGCCTCGTTGGGTTGATGAGGTTGCGCCTGCATGACCTGATGCTGCGGTGGAGGTGGTGGTGGTAGTGGCGGCGGCTGCTGGCCTGCCTGCTGGATGAGTTTGTGCATGTCAATGAACTACCGACAGTCCCTGAGCAAGTGGCTTGACTTTGTTTTGCCGTCCTTAGAATCGACATACGAGTGCAGGTAACAGGGAGCGTTGATCTGCTCAGCGTAGGGCAGTTCGGGAGTCCTCTGCTGCCGTGGTTTATACTTGCCACGGTTCCCTGAGTTGTTCCAATTACCGTCCTGCCGATCGTCTCTTCTATCGTCATATCAATCGTCCTGCCGATCGGAGTACCCTGCGGCTAGCAGGTTGTTGTCGTCATAGCTGCGGTTCTTCCTTCTCTTGTGACGATCCTGATACGTCTCCGACGTATCGATAATTTCTTATGTTCCATGCCACATTATTGATGATATCTACATGTTATATGCACATTTTATGTCATATTTATGCGTTTTCTGGAACTAACCTATTGACGAGATGCCGAAGGGCCAGTCTGTTGTTTTCTGCTGTTTTTGGTTTCGAAATCCTAGTAAGGAAATATTCTCGGAATAGGACGAAATCAACGCCGAAGATCTTAGAATCCCCGGAAGCATCCAGAACACCCGAGAGTCGCCAGAGGGGGGGCACAGGCCCACCAGACCATAGGCCGGCGCGGCCAAGGGGGGGCCCGCGCCCCCCTATAGTGTCGTCGCCCCGTTGACCTTCTGACGCCGCCTCTTCGCCTATTTAAGCCCCCTCGACCTAAAACCTCGATACGAAAAAAACCACGGTACGAGAAACCTTCCAGAGCCGCCGCCATCGCGAAGCCAAGATCTGGGGGACAGGACTCTCTGTTCCGGCACGCTGCCGGGACGGGGGAGTGCCCCCAGAAGGCTCCTCCATCGACACCACCGCCATCTCCATCACCGCTGCTGTCTCCCATGAGGAGGGAGTAGTTCTCCATCGAGGCTCGGGGCTGTACCGGTAGCTATGTGGTTCATCTCTCCCCTATGTACTTCAATACAATAATCTCATGAGCTGCCTTACATGATTGAGATTCATATGATGATGCTTGTAATCTAGATGTCGTTATGCTAGTCAAGTGAATTTTACTTATGTGATCTCCGGAGACTCCTTGTCCCACGTGTGTAAAGGTGACGAGTGTGTGCACCGTGTGGGTCTCTTAGGCTATATTTCACAGAATACTTATTCACCGTTATGAATGGCATAGTGAAGTGCTTATTTATATCTCTTTATGATTGCAATGTGTTTTGTATCACAATTTATCTATGTGCTACTCTAGTGATGTTATTAAAGTAGTTTTATTCCTCCCGCACGGTGTAATGGTGACAAGTGTGTGCATCCGTGTTAGTACTTGGCGTAGGCTATGATTATGATCTCTTGTAGATTATGAAGTTAACTATTGCTATGATGGTATTGATGTGATCTATTCCTCCTACATAGTGTGAAGGTGACAGGTGTGCATGCTATGTTAGTACTTGGTTTAGTCGTGTTGATCTTTCATGCACTCTAAGGTTATTTAAATATGAACATTGAATTGTGGAGCTTGTTAACTCCGGCATTGAGGGTTCATGTAATCCTACGCAATGGTGTTCATCATCCAACAAGAGTGTAGAGTATGCATTTATCTATTCTGTTATGTGATCAATGTTGAGAGTGTCCACTAGTGAAAGTATGATCCCTAGGCCTTGTTCCTAAATATCGCTATCGCTGCTTGTTTACTCGTTTTACTGCGTTACTACTGCTTGTTTACTCGTCCTGGGCAAAGCACTTTTCTGGTGCCGTTGCTACTACTTATTTATACCACCTGTATTTCACTATCTCTTCGCCGAACTAGTGCACCTATTAGGTGTGTTGGGGACACAAGAGACTTCTTGCTTTGTGGTTGCAGGGTTGCATGAGAGGAATATCTTTGACCTCTTCCTCCGTGAGTTCGATAAACCTTGGGTGATCCACTTAAGGGAAACTTGCTGCTGTTCTACAAACCTCTGCTCTTGGAGGCCCAACACTGTCTACAGGAAAAGGAGGGGGCGTAGACATCAAGCTAAATTTTCTGGCGCCGTTGCCGGGGAGGAAAGGTAAAAGGCACTCATACTCCGGTTCCAGGTAACAGTACTTTTCTGGCGCCATTGTGTTTGTGCTCGAAGCTATTTCCTTTAGATCCTGCAATTGCATCTTTTTGTTTCTTGTTTACACTAGTTAGGCATAATGGAAAACAACAAAAATATGAGAGATCTTTATGAACTTTATCTTGAATTAGGACATGATGTGTTTGAAGAGAGAATTAAAAAACCCATGGAACTTTATATGCATGCTAATGGGAATGTTATTAATATGGATGCTTTGAACACTATTGTTGCTAATGCTATGGAAAATTCTAAGCTTGGGGAAGCTGGTTTTGATGAGCATGATCTTTTTAGTCCCCCAAGCATTGAGGAGAAAATTTACTTTGATGATACTTTACCTCCTATTTATGATGATTATAATGATAGTAGTCTTTTGTTGCCACCTGTTATGGAGGATGAATTTGATTATGAATAAAATATGCCTCCTATATATGATGATGAGAATAATAATGATAGCTACTTTGTTGAATTTGCTCCCACTACAACTACTAAAATTGATTATGCTTATGTGGGTAGTAATAATTTTATGCATGAGACTCATGATAAGAATGCTTTATGTGATAGTTATATTGTTGAGTTTGCTCATGATACTACTGAAAGTTATTATGAGAGAGGAAAATATGGTTGTAGAAATTTTCATGTTACTAAAATGCCTCTCTATGTGCTTAAATTTTTGAAGCTACACTTGTTTTATCTTCCTATGCTTGTCACTTTGCTCTTCATGAACTTGTTTATTTACAAGATTCCTATGCATAGGAAGCATGTTAGACTTAAATGTGTTTTGAATTTGCCTCTTGATACTCTCTTTTGCTTCAAATAGTATTTCTTGCGAGTGCATCATTAAAACTGCTGAGCCCATCTTAATGGCTATAAAGAAAAGAACTTCTTGGGAGATAACCCATGTGTTATTTTGCTACAGTACTTTGTTTTTATTTTGTGTCTTGGAAGTTGTTTACTACTGTAGCAACCTCTCCTTATCTTAGTTTTGTGTTTTGTTGTGCCAAGTAAAGTCGTTGATAGTAAGGTTCATACTAGATTTGGATTACTGCGCAGAAACAGATTTCTTTGCTGTCACGAATCTGGGCAAAATTCTCTGTAGGTAACTCAGAAAATTATGCCAATTTACATGAGTGATCCTCAGATATGTACGCAACTTTCATTAAATTTGATCATTTTCATTTGAGCAAGTCTGGTGCCCCTTTAAAATTTGTCTTTACGGACTGTTCTGTTTTGACAGATTCTGCCTTTTATTTCGCATTGCCTCTTTTGCTATGTGGGATGGATTTCTTTGTTCCATTAACTTCCAGTAGTTTTGGGCAATGTACAGAAGTGTTAAGAATGATTATGTCACCTCTGAACATGTATATTTTGATTGTGCACTAACCCTCTAATGAGTTGTTCTAAGTTTGGTGTGGAGGAAGTTTTCAAGGATCAAGAGAGGGAGATGATACAACATGATCAAGGAGAGTGAAAGCTCTAAGCTTGGGGATGCCCCGGTGGTTCACCCCTGCATATATCAAGAAGACTCAAGCGTCTAAGCTTGGGGATGCCCAAGGCATCCCCTCCTTCATCGACAAATTATCAGGTTCCTTCTCTTGAAACTATATTTTTGTTTGAATAAATGCTTGTGTGGGAGAGAGACACGCTCCGCTGGTTCGTATGAACACATGTGTTCTTAGCTTTTAATTTTCATGGCGAAGGTTGAAACTGCTTCGTTAATTATTATATGGTTGGAAACGGAAAATGCTACATGTAGTATTTGCTAAAATGTCTTGGATAATGTGATACTTGGCAATTGTTGTGCTCATGTTTAAGCTCTTGCATCATATACTTTGCACCTATTAATGAAGAAATACATAGAGCATGCTAAAATTTGGTTTGCATAATTGGTCTCTCTAAGGTCTAGATAATTTCTAGTATTGGGTTGAACAACAAGGAAGATGGTGTACAGTCTTATAATGTTTACAATATGTCTTTTATGTGAGTTTTGCTGCACCGGTTCATCCTTGTGTTTGTTTCAAATAACCTTGCTAGCCTAAACCTTGTATCGAGAGGGAATACTTCTCATGCATCCAAAATACTTGAGCCAACCACTATGCCATTTGTGTCCACCATACCTACCTACTACATGGAATTTCTCCGCCATTCCAAAGTAAATTGCTTGAGTGCTACCTTTAAACAATTCAAAATTTATCACCTCTGATTTGTGTCAATGTTTTATAGCTCATGAGGAAGTATGTGGTGTTTATCTTTCAATCTTGTTGGGCAACTTTCACCAATGGACTAGTGGCTTCATCCGCTTATCCAATAATTTTGCAAAAAGTGCTGGCAATGGGATTCCCAGTCCCAAATTAATTAATTAATAAAAATAGACACTCCTCCATGGTATGTGATTGATTGGACGGCACCCGAAGGATTCGGTTAGCCATGGCTTGAGAAAGCAAAGGTGGGGAGGAGTGTCATCATAATAAAACTAAAATAAAAAAAGGCACTCCTTCATGGTATGAGATTGTTGGCAGGCACCCGAGGATTCGGTTAGCCATGGTTTGTGAAAGAAAGGTTGGAAGGAGTGCCACCCAAAAATAAAATAAAATGGGAGCCGCTCTTTGAAGGTTTGCCTGGCAAGGGGGTTAGAGTGCCCACTACCATTCGTTGACAACAACAAACACCTCTCAAAATTTTACTTTTATGCTCTCCATATGTTTTCAAAACCAAAGCTCTAGCACAAATATAGCAATCGATGCTTTTCCTCTTTGAAAGACCATTCTTTTACTTTTATGTTGAGTCAGTTCACCTATTTCTCTCCACCTCAAGAAGCAAACACTTGTGTGAACTGTGCATTGATTCCTACATACTTGCATATTGCACTTGTTATATTACTCTATGTTGACAATATTCATGAGATATACATGTTACAAGTTGAAAGCAACCGCTGAAACTTAATCTTCCTTTGTGTTGCTTCAATGCCTCTACTATGAATTATTGCTTTATGAGTTAACTCTTATGCAAGACTTATTGATGCTTGTCTTGAAGTACTATTCATGAAAAGTCTTTGCTATATGATTCACTTGTTTACTCATGTCATATACATTGTTTTGATCGCTGCATTCACTACATATGCTTTACAAATAGTATGATCAAGATTATGATGGCATGTCACTCCGTAAATTATCTTTGTTTATCGTTTACACTGCTCGGGACGAGCAGGAACTAAGCTTGGGGATGCTGATACGTCTCCGACGTATCGACAATTTCTTATGTTCCATGCCACATTATTGATGATATCTACATGTTATATGCACATTTTATGTCATATTTATGCGTTTTCCGGAACTAACCTATTGACGAGATGCCGAAGGGCCGCTTGTCGTTTTCGCTGTTTTTGGTTTCAGAAATCCTAGTAAGGAAATATTCTCGGAATCGGACGAAATCAACGCCAAAGATCTTAGAATCCTCGGAAGCATCCAGAACACCCGAGAGTCGCCGGAGGGGGGCACAGGCCCACCAGACCATAGGCCGGCGCGGCCAAGGGGGGGCCCGCGCCCCCCTATAGTGTCGTCGCCCCGTTGACCTTCTGACGCCGCCTCTTCGCCTATTTAAGCCCCCTCGACCTAAAACCTCGATACGAAAAAAACCACGGTACGAGAAACCTTCCAGAGCCACCGCCATCGCGAAGCCAAGATCTGGGGGACAGGACTCTCTGTTCCGGCACGCTGCCGGGATGGGGAAGTGCCCCCGGAAGGCTCCTCCATCGACACCACCGCCATCTCCATCACCGCTGTTGTCTCCCATGAGGAGGGAGTAGTTCTCCATCGAGGCTCGGGGTTGTACAGGTAGCTATGTGGTTCATCTCTCCCCTATGTACTTCAATACAATAATCTCATGAGCTGCCTTACATGATTGAGATTCATATGATGATGCTTGTAATCTAGATGTCGTTATGCTAGTCAAGTGAATTTTACTTATGTGATCTCCGGAGACTCCTTGTCCCACGTGTGTAAAGGTGACAAGTGTGTGCACCGTGTGGGTCTCTTAGGCTATATTTCACGGAATACTTATTCACTGTTATGAATGGCATAGTGAAGTGCTTATTTATATCTCTTTATGATTGCAATGTGTTTTGTATCACAATTTATCTATGTGCTACTCTAGTGATGTTATTAAAGTAGTTTTATTCCTCCCGCACGGTGTAATGGTGACAAGTGTGTGCATCCGTGTTAGTACTTGGCGTAGGCTATGATTATGATCTCTTGTAGATTATGAAGTTAACTATTGCTATGATGGTATTGATGTGATCTATTCCTCCTACATAGTGTGAAGGTGACAGTGTGCATGCTATGTTAGTATTTGGTTTAGTCGTGTTGATCTTTCATGCACTCTAAGGTTATTTAAATATGAACATTGAATTGTGGAGCTTGTTAACTCCGGCATTGAGGGTTCGTGTAATCCTACGCAATGGTGTTCATCATCCAACAAGAGTGTAGAGTATGCATTTATCTATTCTGTTATGTGATCAATGTTGAGAGTGTCCACTAGTGAAAGTATGATCCCTAGGCCTTGTTCCTAAATATCGCTATCGCTGCTTGTTTACTTGTTTTATTGCGTTACTACTCGCTGCGTTACTACCGCTTGTTTACTGTCCTGGGCAAAGCACTTTTCTTGTGCCGTTGCTACTACTTATTTATACCACCTGTATTTCACTATCTCTTCGCCGAACTAGTGCACCTATTAGGTGTGTTGGGGACACAAGAGACTTCTTGCTTTATGGTTGCAGGGTTGCATGAGAGGAATATCTTTGACCTCTTCCTCCCTGAGTTCGATAAACCTTGGGTGATCCACTTAAGGGAAACTTGCTGCTGTTCTAAAAACCTCTGCTCTTGGAGGCCCAACACTGTCTACAGGAAAAGGAGGGGGCGTAGACATCAGATCCCTTCGACCACCCGAGTCGTGCTTCGGCTGGTCGTCATCTTCGTCATCACTGCGATGTCGTGGCTTTCGCACGTTGTCCTCGCCATCAGCCCAGCTGTTGGCGATTTCCATTAACTTGGTTATGGTTTTTGGCCTTTTGCGTCCGAGTTCTTCTATGTAGCTCTCACGTCGGATGCCATCGCTGAAGGCGTCGATTGCTCTGTCGACAGATACATCCTCGGCAGCGTTTAGGAGCTTGGTGAATCTCCCGATGTATGAGCGCATCGATTCCTTCTGCTTTTGCTGGCAATGCCGTACCTCTTCAATCCCGGCGGGCCTTTTGTACGTTGCTTGGAAATTGGCAACGAAAGCATCTACTAGGCCATCCCATGATTTGATGGAACCCTTCGGCAGACCCCTTAACCAAGCTCGCGCTGAATCCTTTAGGTAAAGCTGCAAGCATTAAATCGCTGCTATCTGGTTCCCCTTATGCAGAATCACAGTCTGCAGATAGTCGTCTATCCAGGACCTTGGCTCCTGCTGCCCATCGTATTTGGCAGCGTCAGTAGGGGTGGGTTTGAACTTTCTGGGAGGCATCGCCTCACGGATTTTGTAGCTTAAACAATCGGCTCCCCTGAGCTCGCCGTCGTTCTCCTGACTCTCATCCGAAGAATCACTGTCATATTCCTCCCTAGCGGCGCATCATCGCCTCGCTTTGTCGATCCTGCTCTGGGTGATTTCATCCCGAGCATCTCTCACATGATGCTTTGAGCCACTAGCCTGCAACGTGGTCTTTTCCTTTCGCGGGACCAGATTGTCTCCCAATATCGCGAGACTTTCTAGGGCACCTCGGTGGGCTTGAGCCATGGAACCTTCAGGGCGCTGTTTGATGAGGTATGCAGCGAGGTTGGCGGTTGCTCCCGCGATGGTTTTTGGCCGTGGCATGCCCGCGGTGTCCATGGTCATAAAGGACTTGGTCAGATTTGATGTTATTTCTCTAGCGTCATCTTCCGAAAGCCTGGATAGTCTTGATCGGTGCTTTCCTGCCCCTGAGTACCTCGAGAGGCGCTTCCTTGCGAGCCTCTTCGTCGTTCGCTGGATCGGTCTACCGCAGATAGGCGTTTCTCGAGGGTGGCTTGTTCTTTGGATAGTCGTTCCCGGTTCTTCTCCAATATGGAGCGGTAAGCGTTGAGGGTGCCAACCGTGGTTCCTCCTGGGAGCGGTGTGTTGTTAAGCACGGCCGCCTTGGCTGCTGCCACTCCTCCTCTGCGATGGTGTGGTCGCTGCTGTTGTTGCTGGCGCTGTTCTCAAAACTAGCTCGCCTGCTGGAACGGGGGGTGCGATCTCCGTCTCTCCTGTTAGCAACATAAACTTGGTGGTGCGCCGCTCCTCGGGTGACGCCTTGGACGATGCTGTCGACACTGTCTTCTCCCGATGAATACTGGGCGTTGCAGATGAACGGTGTGTCGCTTGATCCCAGCCCGTGCCTGGTGTCGCAGTTCAAGCAGTAGTACGAGGTTAGCTCCGAAGATGCGGGATTGTCAGATCCGACCGACATGGAAGATGCTGAACTGGGAGTCGAGGGCGCGGGCGAACTCGTTGAGCCTGTCAGACCAGCCGAAAGGTCGAGTGATGATGACGCGCTTGGACTCGTCGATCTGGAAGTGGGCGATTCCAGCAGCCGAAGGATTCCTTCCGAGTTGACGTTGTAGTGGACGCTCCCGAAGGTCATCTCCATGTTGCCTTGCAGATCGGAGAAGGTCGAGCGAGACGAGTCGCTGTGCGGGGTGAATTCATAGGAGCCAAAGCGAATCGGGCTTCCCAGGTTTGGCAATGATGGTGTTGATGAAGTCGCTGATGACATGACGGGCTCTGCCGATGTCCGATCTTGTGCCGACAGGCTTCCCACATACGGCGCCAATTGTCGAGGGTACTCCTCGGCAATGCCCTCCGACTGGGGCTTAGGGTTGATGGAATCCTGCAAGCTGACATGAGACATCGGTTCACAGACAAGCGGGGAGAGCGATTTACCCAGGTTCGGGGCCCTCGATGAGGTAAAACCCTTACGTCCTGCCTGTCTGTTCTTGATTATGAAGATATTGGGTTACAATGGGCTGCCGAATAGTTCGGCTGAGATCTCGTCGAGAGGCTAAGTATTATGATGACCTAGCTCTAGACTTCTGGTGGCTAAGGTTTGCTAAGATTGATTGTGTCCCTCGGCAGCCCCTCTCCTGGCCTTTATATAGGGGGCCAGGTCTCTAGAGGTCTAACCGAATACGACCAGGTTTACAGTAGTTTCAAATCTAATCTTCCCTTGTTCGGCTGCTTCCTTGTCTTGCCCGTCAAGCAATCTTCTGGTGCGCCATCCAGGTGGCCCGTCTTGCCTCCAAGTGCCTTCATGGGCCTCCAACTAGACAATACAGGATAGGGCAATGTCGGTTACCTGAAGGGTAATGCCCACGTCAAGCGGCCACGCGGCGTTGGACGCCGAGCTGGAACAGCGCAGGCTGGCGGCTGCCGCTGCAGCCGAGGATTCCGACTCGGAGATATTGATAACCCACAAGTATAGGGGATCGCAACAGTCTTCGAGGGAAGTAAAACCCAAATTTATTGATTCGACACAAGGGGAGGTAAAGAATACTTATAAGCCTTAACAACTGAGTTGTCAATTCAGTTGCACCTGGAAAAGCACTAGTAACAGGGGTGATGTGAAAGCAACAGTAATATGAGAGCAATAGTAACAATAACAGCAGCAGTAGCAATAACACAGAGGCGATGGCACTAGAAAATAGTTGATACTACTTCCAATGACATATAGAACGAGTATATGATGATGAAAGATGGACCGGGGTTACCAGTGATCTACACTAGTGGTAACTCTCCAATAACAAGTGACAATTGTTGGGTGAACAAATTACAGTTGGGCAGTTGATAGGATTGAAAACATTAAGACAAAACATCAAGATTATTAATCATGTAGGCATGTTTTCCATATATAGTCATACGTGCTCGCAATGAGAAACTTGTACAACATCTTTTGTCCTACCAGCCGGTGGCAGCCGGGCCTCAAGGGAATCTACTGACTATTAAGGTACTCCTTTTAATAGAGCACCGGAGCAAACCATTAACACTTGGTGAAAACATGTGATCCTCATATCACAGCCTTCCCCTCCGGTTGTCCCAATTTCTGTCACTTTGGGGCCTCAGGTTCCAGACAGCAATATGTGCAAACAACTTGTAGATACAATCTAAGCAATAATTATAGAGCTTAAATCTAAGATCATGCCACTCTGGCCCTAGTGACAAGCATTAAGCATAACAAGATTGCAGCAACAATAACTTCACAAATTTTATAGATAGACTAATCATAATGTATCATCCATCGGATCCCAACAAACACAACACCGATTACATCAGATGGATCTCAATCATGTAAGGTGATACGCGTACAGCACGCGTCCGTTGGGAACCCCAAGAGGAAGGTGTACAGCAGCAAGTTTTCCCTCAGTAAGAAACCAAGGTTTATCGAACCAGTAGGAGTCAAGAAGCACGTTGAAGGTTGATGGTGGCGGAGTGTAGTGCGGCGCAACACCAGGGATTCCGGCGCCAACGTGGAACCTGCACAACACAATCAAAGTACTTTGCCCCAACGTAACAGTGAGATTGTCAATCTCACCGGCTTGCTGTAACAAAGGATTAGATGTATAGTGTGGATGATGATGTTTGCAGAGAACAGTAAGAACAAGTATTGCAGTAGATTGTATTCGATGTAAAAGAATGGACCGGGGTCCACAGTTCACTAGTGGTGTCTCTCCGATAAGAAATAGCATGTTGGGTGAACAAATTACAGTTGGGCGATTGACGAATAAAGATGGCATGACAGTGCAAATACATATTATGATGAGTAGTGTGAGATTTAATTGGTCATTACGACAAAGTACATAGACCGCTATCCAGCATGCATCTATGCCTAAAAAGTCCACCTTTAGGTTAGCATCCGCACCCCTTCCAGTATTAAGTTGCAAACAACAGACAATTGCATTAAGTATGATGCGTAATGTAATCAACACAAATATCCTTAGACAAAGCATTGATGTTTTATCCCTAGTGGCAACAAGCACATCCACAACCTTAGAACTGTCCGTCACCTGTCCCGCATTTAATGGAGGCATGAACAAACTATCGAGCATAAATACTCCCTCTTGGAGTTACAAGTAACGACTTGGCCAGAGCCTCTACTAGCAACGGAGAGCATGCAAGATCATAAACAACACATAGATGATAGATTGATAATCAACATAACATAGTATTCCATATTCATCGGATCCCAACAAACGCAACATGTAGCATTACAAATAGATGATCTTGATCATGTTAGGCAGCTCACAAGATCGAACAATGATAGCACAATGAGGAGAAGACGACCATCTAGCTACTGCTATGGACCCATGGTCCAGGGGTGAACTACTCACACATCAATCCGGAGGCGATCATGGCGATGAAGAGTCCTCCGGGAGATGATTCCCCTCTCCGGCAGGGTGCCGGAGGCGATCTCCTGAATCCCCGAGATGGGATTGGCGGCGGCGGCGTCTCTGGAAGGTTTTCCGTATCGTGGCTCTCGGTACTGGGGTTTTCTCGACGAAGGCTATATGTAGGCGGAAGGGTAGGTCAGGGGGCGTCACGAGGGCCCCACACAACAGGGCGGCGCGGCCCCAGCCCTGGCCGCGCGGCCCTGGCGTGTCGGCGCCTCGTGGCCCCACTTCGTATCTCCTCTGGTCTTCTGGAAGCTTCGTGGAAAAATAAGACCCTGGGCGTTGATTTCGTCCAATTCCGAGAATATTTCCTTACTAGGATTTCTGAAACCAAAAACAGCAGAAAACAACAACTGGCTCTTCGGCATCTTGTTAATAGGTTAGTGCCGGAAAATGCATAAATATAACATAAAGTGTGTATAAAACATGTGAGTATCATCAATAAAGTAGCATGGAACATAAGAAATTATAGATACGTTTGAGACGTATAATAAGGCAGCTCATGAGATCATTGTATTGAAGTACATGGGATAGAGAGTACCAACTAGCTACTGCTAGAACCCGTAGTCCATGGGGGAACTACTCACGGAGCATGATGGAGGCGGTGGCGTCGATGGAGATGGCTTCCGGGGCACTTCTCCGTCCCGGCAGGTGCCGGAACAGCAGATTCTGTCCCCCGAATTGGATTTTCGCGATGGCGGCGGCGCCCCTGGAGTCTTTCTGGAGTTTCGTCAATTGGTCTCGCGTTTTTAGGTCGAAAGGGCTTATATAGGCGAAGAGGCAGCGCAAGGAGGCGCCTGGGGCCCCTCACCATAGGCTGGCGCGGCTAGGGGGCCACCCGCACCGCCTTATGGTGTGGGCCCCCTGCTGCCCGCCTCCGACTCTCTTTTGGTGTTCTGGAATCTTCCGGGAAAAATAAGATACTGGGTCTTTGTTTCGTCGAATTCCGAGAATATTGCCCGAACAACCTTTCTGGAACCAAAAACAACGGAAAACGAGAACTGGCATCGTGGCATCGTGTTAATAGGTTAGTTCCGGAAAACGCATAAAAACATTATAAAGTGTGAGCAAAACATGTAGGTATTGTCATAAAACAAGCATGGAACATCAGAAATTATAGATACGTTGGAGACGTATCAGCATCCCCAAGCTTAGTTCCTCCTCGCCCTCGAGTAGGTAAATGATAAAAAGAATAATTTCTATAGTGACATGCTACTTACATAATCTTGATCATACTATTGTAAAGCATATGAGATGAATGCAGTGACTCATGGCAATGATCAATAGTTGCTAACAAATAGATAACATATAGCAAAACTTTTCATGAATAGTAATTTCAAGACAAGCATCAAAAGTCTTGCATAAGAGTTAACTCATAAAGCAATAAATTCAAAGTAAAGGCATCAAAGCAACACAAAGGAAGATATAAGTTTCAGCAGTTGCTTTCAACTTTCAACATGCATATCTCATGGATAATTGTCAACATAAAGTAATATGATGAATGCAAATAAGCAAGTATGTAAGAATCAATGCACAGTTGACACAAGTGTTTGCTTCTAAGATGGAAGGAAGTAGGTAAACTGACTCAACATAAAGTAAAAGAAAGGTCCTTCGCAGAGGGAAGCAGGGATAAAATGATGTGTTAGAGCTTTCAAGTTTTGAAATCATAAAGAGAGCATAAAAGTAAAGTTTTGAGAGGTGTTTGTTGTTGTCAACGAATGGTAGTGGGCACTCTCACCCCCTTGCCAGACAGACTTTCAAAGAGCGGCTCCCATGAAATTTTTATTTTTTATTTTTGGGTGACACTCCTTCCAACCTTTGCTTTCACAAGCCATGGCTAACCGAATTCTCGGGTGCCTTCCAACAATCACATACCATGAAGGAGTGTCTATTTATTTTAGTTTTATTTAGAGATGACACTCCTCCCCACCTTTGCTTTCTCAAGCCATGGCTAACCGAATCCTCGGGTGCCTTCCAACATTTCACATACCATGGAGGAGTGTCTATTTGCAAAATTAAGTTGCTTACTGATGAATCAGAGCAAAACATGTGAAGAGAATTATTAATGAAGGTTAATTAATTGGGGCTGGGAACCCCGTGCCAGCTCTTTTTGCAAAATTATTGGATAAGCAGATGAAGCCACTAGTCCATTGGTGAAATCTGCCCAACAAGATTGAAAGATAAAACACCACATACTTCTTCATGAGCTATAAAACATTGACACAAATAAGAGATGATAACTTTTGAATTGTTTAAAGGTAGCACATGAAGTATTTACTTGAAATGGCAGAAAAATACCATGTAGTAGGTAGGTATGGTGGACACAAATGGCATAGTTTTTGGCTCAAGGTTTTGGATGCACGAGAAGCATTTCCTCTCAGTACAAGGCTTTAGCTAGCAAGGTTGTTTGAAGCAAACACAAGTATGAACCGGTACAGTAAAACTTACATAAGAACATATTGCAAGCATTATAAGACTCTACACTGTCTTCCTTGTTGTTCAAACCCTCACCAGAAAATATCTAGACTTTAGAGAGACCAATCATGCAAACCAAATTTCAACAAGCTCTACAGTAATTCTCCACTAATAGGTGCAAAGTATATGATGCAAGAGCTTAAACATGATCTATTTGAGCACAACAATTGCCAAGTGTCAAATTATTCAAGACATTATACCAATTACCACATGTAGCATTTTCTGTTTCCAACCATATAACAATGAACGAAGCAGTTTCAACCTTCGCCATGAACATTAAGAATAAAGCTAAGAACACCGGTGTTCATATGAACGAGCGGAGCGTGTCTCTCTCCCACACAAGCATGAATTTATTCAGAGAATGAAAATAACAAAACTAAAATAAAAACACACAGACGCTCCAAGTAAAATGCATAAGATGTGACGGAATAAAAATATAGTATCACTAGAGGTGACCTGATAAGTTGTCGATGAAGAAGGGGATGCCTTGGGCATCCCCAAGCTTAGATGCTTGAGTCTTCTTGAAATATGCAGGGATGAACCACGGGGGCATCCCCAAGCTTAGAATTTTCACTCTTCTTGATCATATATCATCCTCCTCTCTTGACCCTTGAAAACTTCCTCCACACCAAACTCAAAACAAACTCATCAGAGGGTTAGTGCATAATCAAAAATTCACATATTCAGAGGTGACACAATCATTCTTAACACTTCTGGACATTGCACAAAGATACTGAAAGTTAATGTAACAAAGAAATCCATCAAACATAGAAAAACAGGCAATGCGAAATAAAAGACAGAATCTGTCAAAACAGAATAGTCTGTAAAGACGAATTTTTCTGGGGCACTAAACTTGCTCAGATGAAAATGCTCAAATTGAAGGAAAGTTGCGTACATATCTGAGGATCACGCACGTAAATTGGCAGATTTTTCTGAGTTACCTACAGAGAATCATACTTAAATTCGTGACAGCAAGAAATATGTTTCTGCGCAGTAATCCAAATCTAGTATCAACCTTACTATCAAAGACTTTACTTGGCACAACAATGCAATAAAATAAAGATAAGGAGAGGTTGCTACAGTAGTAGCAACTTCCAAGACTCAAATATAAAACAAAATTGCTGTAGTAAAATAAAACATGGGTTATCTCCCAAGAAGTGCTTTCTTTATAGCCATTAAGATGGGCTCAGTAATTTCAATGATGCACTCGCAAGAAATAAGAGTTGAAGCAAAAGAGAGCATCAAAAAGCAAATTCAAAACAAATTTAAGCCTAACCCACTTCCTATGAAAAGGAATCTTGTAAATAAACAAATTCATGAAGAACAAAGTGACAAGCATAGGAAGATAAAACACGTGTAACTTCAAAATTTTCAGCATATAGAGAGGTGTTTTAGTACCATGAAAATTTCTACAACCATATTTTCCTCTCTCATAATAATTTCCAGTAGCATCATTGATGAAATCCACAATATAACCATCACTTAAAACATTCTTATCATGGTTCATATGCATAAAAGTATCATTAATTTTGGCATAATAAGAACTCCTCTCATTAATATTGATTGGAACAGGATCATTATCAAGAATTTGAACATGGTAAAAAAGTTGCATACTAAGGGAATGATTTTTAGAAATTCCATCATAACTATGACAAGTTTCAAAAGGATAATTATAACATGTGTCATAGCATTCTTTATAATAATTGTCAAAGATTGGAGGCATAGTATCATCATAAGAAATAGAATAGTTATCTCCCACAGTATGTTCATCTGTAACCATACCATCATTGTTACTAGAAAGTGATGTATCAAACATGTAATCATCACTAGCAAAAGGATTTTCAAACACCTCATCCCCAAGATTAGAGCTTTCTATATCATTATGGGAAGAAGCATGGATAATACTAATACTATGGCAATTATTAACATCATCATTAACAGAATCAGTTTCACAGAGATATATAATATCAAAAGTAGTGTGCTCTTCTAAATCATGATCACTAATGTAGGTAAAGGGCATAGGAAGATCATTGTACTCAGATTCATTATCATAATAATCATTAGGAGCAACATACTTACGGTTACCTATTGTTATCTCATACACGCGGGGATATGCCGTTACCTCTTTCTCTTTATTCCCCTTCTTCTTCTTCTTCTTCGTTCCCTTCTTCTTCTTCTCTTCCTTCTCCTCGTCCCCTTCTTTAGGAGGAAGAGGCTTGAAGGGAGGCTTCTCCACATATCCTGATTTATTTCCAGAAACAATAGAAGAAACTTCGGAGGATTCCTCCTTTTCGTTAATAAGTTTAAAACACACAGCGGTCCTATCATATTTTGGCAAAGTGTCATCTTCTAAAATATTTTATATGTAAGTATTTGTATGGCAATTATTAATGCAATAAGAAAAACACCCATGCAGGACATCATCAATATCAAGATCATTAATATCTAACAAAGAAATTTTTCTTGATAACTCTTCACACTTCAAAAATAAAGTATGTTCGTCATGCTGATTAGGAGTAATTTCATCATCACAATACAAATTTGTAGCACTCATGGGGTTCGAGTTATCATTGGAGGAGCATTGAAAATTAAAATGACCCACTCTATGGCAAAGTTCACAAATAAAAGGATAGAGGGCACAATTTTTTTTACCAAGATCGTATAGAGCCCTAAACCACTTTCTAGTTTTTTCATTCCTATGATGGATACAATATTCATCTTCGATTTGATTAATTCCACAAGGTCTATGCATTCCACAAAAATTAACATGCTTATAGGAAGTAGCATTCTCAGGAGTTTGAGCATGTTTATTGCAATCATTAACAACAATTTCATTTTCCTTGCAAGTGTCTTTGAAGGGTTCATGATACTTATCAAAATTCTTCCTAGGCAATTCAAAATGAGAGGCAAAAGCTTTATAAAGATTTGCAACAACTTGAGGGTCAAGACCATAAGTAGCACTCATATTTCGAAAGTTACCAGTATCCATAAAAGTTTCAAAGCATTCATAATCATAATTTATACCTGATTCTTTACCTTTGTCGTTCTCCCAATCTTCAGTATTCTCCTGAATTCTTTCAAGAAGATCCCATCTAGCTTCAACCTCCTTGCTTGTGAAAGATCCCTCCAAACATGCATCTAGATAATCCTTGTGATGTCCTGAAAGCCTTGCATAAAAATTATTAATAATAACATTACGGGGAAGCTCATGAATGGGACATTTGAGCATTAGTGACTTCAATCTCCCCCATGCTTGGGAAATACTCTCTCCATCATGAGGATAAAAGTTATAAATGTAATTTCTATCAATATGCACTTCATGAGGAGGATAAAATTTAGAATAAAAGAGAGGTACAATTTCCTCCCAACCAAGAGATCGACCATTGTTCAGCAGTTTATACCAATCCACCGCTTTACCAGACAGTGAAATAGAGAATAGTTTCTTCCTCACTTTATCCCTAGAGATACCTGCACACTTGAATAACCCGCATAATTCATGCAAAAACAGTAAATGATCTCCAGGATGGACAGTTCCATCCCCTTCATAGCGGTTATCCATAACACGTTCAATAATTTTCATGGGTATCTTGAAAGCAGTACTTGCAGTAGGTGGATTTAAAATATCATAAGCATCATTAGAGTTATCGCATATGGGAGATAAAGCATTATCAGAGCAAATTTTCTCCCCTAAAGATGGGAAGCTAAAAAGATCATAAAAACCAGCTTCCCCAAGCTTAGACTTCTCCTTAGCATTAGCAGTAATTGCGTTCATACTAATAACATTGCTACTAGCATGCAAATAAGGTTCCATAGGTTTTTTAATTTTCGCATCACATAATTCATGTCTTAACTTAGGAAATAAATTAAAAAGCTCACTGTTGTTTTCCATTATGTCTAACTAGTGAAAAATAAAAACAAGAAACAAAAAGATGCAATTGCAGAATCTAAAGGAAATAGCTTCGAGCACTCACACACCGGCAACAATGTAGGAAATAGCTTAGTAGTCGGAGGATGTGAATACCTTTTACCTTGCCTCCCC
Source organism: Lolium rigidum (assembly GCF_022539505.1). Classification (NCBI taxonomy): domain Eukaryota; kingdom Viridiplantae; phylum Streptophyta; class Magnoliopsida; order Poales; family Poaceae; genus Lolium; species Lolium rigidum. The sequence continues at coordinate 236,493,878 of NC_061508.1, read as the reverse complement.
GGCAACGGCGCCAGAAAATAGTCTTGATAACCCACAAGTATAGGGGATCGCAACAATCTTCGAGGGAAGTAAAACCTAAATTTATTGATTCGACACAAGGGGAGGTAAAGAATACTTATAAGCCTTAACAACTGAGTTGTCAATTCAGCTGCACCTGGAAAATCACTAGTAACAGGGGTGATGTGAAAGCAGCAGTAATATGAGAGCAATAGTAACAATAACACAGCAGCAGTAGCAATAACACAGAGGCGATGGCACCAGAAAATAGTTGATACTACTTCCAATGACATATAGAACGAGTATATGATGATGAAAGATGGACCGGGGTTCCCAGCGATCTACACTAGTGGTAACTCTCCAATAACAAGTGACAAGTGTTGGGTGAACAAATTACAGTTGGGCAATTGATAGGATTGAAAGCATTAAGACAGAACATCAAGATTATTAATCATGTAGGCATGTTTTCCATATATAGTCATATGTGCTCGCAATGAGAAACTTGTACAATATCTTTTGTCCTACCAGCCGGTGGCAGCCGGGCCTCAAAAGAATCTACTGGCTATTAAGGTACTCCTTTTAATAGAGCACCGGAGCAAAGCATTAACACTTGGTGAAAACATGTGATCCTCATATCACAGCCTTCCCCTCCGGTTGTCCCAATTTCTGTCACTTTGGGGCCTCGGGTTCCGGACAGCAATATGTGCAAACAACTTGTATGTACAATCTAAGCAATAATTATAGAGCTTAAATCGAAGATCATGCCACTCGGGCCCTAGTGACAAGCATTAAGCATAACAAGATTGCAGCAACAATAACTTCACAAACATTATAGATAGACTAATCATAATGTATCATCCATCGGATCCCAACAAACACAACACCGATTACATCAGATGGATCTCAATCATGTAAGGCAGCTCATGAGATCATTGTATTGAAGTACATGGGATAGAGAGTACCAACTAGCTACTGCTAGAACCCGTAGTCCATGGGGGAACTACTCACGGAGCATGATGGAGGCGGTGGCGTCGATGGAGATGGCTTCCGGGGGCACTTCTCCGTCCCGGCAGGGTGCCGGAACAGAGATTCTGTCCCCCGAATTGGATTTTCGCGATGGCGGCGGCGCCCCTGGAGTCTTTCTGGAGTTTCGTCAATTGGTCTCGCGTTTTTAGGTCGAAAGGGCTTATATAGGCGAAGAGGCAGCGCAAGGAGGCGCCTGGGGCCCCCTCACCATAGGCTGGCGCGGCCAGGGGGCCACCCGCGCCGCCTTATGGTGTGGGCCCCCTGCTGCCCGCCTCCGACTCTCTTTTGGTGTTCTGGAATCTTCCGGGAAAAATAAGATACTGGGTCTTTGTTTCGTCGAATTCCGAGAATATTGCCCGAACAGCCTTTCTGGAACCAAAAACAACAGAAAACATGAACTGGCACTATGGCATCTTGTTAATAGGTTAGTTCCGAAAAACGCATAAAACATTATAAAGTGTGAGCAAAACATGTAGGTATTGTCATAAAACAAGCATGGAACATCAGAAATTATAGATACGTTAGAGACGTATCAGATATCTTGGTCATCCGATGACCCTGATGCGCCGACGCCGGAGGAGAAGGCGGCGGAGCAGCGGGCCCTCGTCGAGTCTTTCGAGACGCTCAAGGACGAGGCCGCCAACGCGAGGCTGGAGCAGTGCCTGCAAGAGGACGCGGTGGCGCACCGAGCCAAAGCGACCGCGCGGGAGGCGGCGGAGAAGCAGGCGACGGAGCGACGCAACGACGGTGTCGGCCCGTCAGGAAGCAAGTAGTCTAGGCCTATATATCTACTTTGTATGGTTTTTATGCATTTTTATGTACTACTTTCAATGTTTGTACTATGTCGCAATTCAAAAAATGCGCCGCCCCGTGGGAGCACACCCAGACGCAAACGGACGAGCGGATAAAATATGTCCGCGGGACAACGCAAACAGACGCTCGCGAACACCTTTAAGCGTCCAAAATGGGTCGCACGGCTCGAGATGCCCTTAGAGCTGTTGGCAGATGCTCTAATCACTGTGCTTTTGTCTCTCGTTATATATTTTCCTTCATGATGCGGCTCTGAACTATGATAATTTGCTCAGGTGCTACCTGCCGCTAGTTCACGCGACCTCTGCCCGTTAGCAGCCGGCCTGAACATGACCGACCATTTATTTATAAACAAAAATCGGGGGCAGAGAGTGTCAACTCGTGATTGGATCAAAATGTACGACCAAATGAAAAATATCCATCACCAATCTCGACAAGTCATCTGACTCTGACCATAACTACGCTAGTTTTCTAGACAGCCCCTGCTTATTTTTATTTTGGGCACCTGAAAGCAACATTTTGGTCAACTGTGCACAATTTCTTCAGTTACTTAACCTGATCAAAACGATTAACTAACTTGATGATTGAATGGCTTTGTTCTGGAACTGACTGTCTGAATGATGTTACATAGCTTTCGAGAAAGAAACTGGAATGCTGCATACATCTGACTTGCTGCTAAAAAGCATGTGCCTTAAGGGCATCTCCAGCAGCCCGCGACGTAAATCGGTGTCCGCGAGCGTCAGTTTACGTCGCGCGGCTCACGCGAGAAATATCGTTTTTGTTCGCGCGTCCGTTTGTGTCTGGGGGTGCTTCCAGCGGCCCGACGCATTTCTGCGTCGGCATGAAATATGAAGTTTGAAAACAACAAAATAAAGCGATTCAACTAAGTCATAGTCCTTATTACATCCAAATTTTAAAAAGTCTACATGAAAATAAGATGGTATTCCTGTAGGCATGGTCTTCGTGGCCAGCCAATGCCCACTGTTGCTCAATCGGATCCGTCTGCAGCTGTTTGCACACGTTCTCGTCAGTGATTTCTACATTCATATGCAGATAGTTCTCCTAAGATAAAGCCCCAGGGAGTGACACAACTAGCTCACCTTAAAAGTCTCAGTGATTCTCATTGCGGCCATCAGGACGCTCGTTCTCAACGATCATGTTGTGCATGATCACGCAGCATGTCATCACCTCATACATGGTCTTCAGCAACCATGTTCTTGCCGGGTGATGGACAATTGCCCACCGAGCATGGAGCACACCAAATCCACGCTTCACATCTTTCATGCAAGCCTCTTGCATCTTGGCAAACCTCCTCGTCTTCTCGGAGTTTGGATTACGAACAGTCTTCACCAGTGTCGCCCAGTCAGGGTAGATGCCATCAGCAAGATAATATGGCTTCTCATATTCATTTTCATTGATCTCATAGCTCACCCGGGGAGCTTAATTTGCCTTGCATTAGCCGGTTGAAAACCGGTGATCGGTGCAACACATTGATATCATTGTTGGAACCGGGCATGCTAAAGAATGAATGGCAAATCCATAAATCTTGAGATATGACAGCTTCAAGAATGACAATACGTCCCTCCGCATGCCCGCTGTACTGACCCTGCCATCCAAATGGATAGTTCTTCCACTCCCAGTGTATGCAATCTATGCTGCCAATCATTCCTGGAAACCTTCTAGACTCGTTGATAGACAACAACAGTCTTGTATCCTCAACAGTTGGCTCCCTACAGTAATGATGTCCGAACACGGCAATCAGGGCTCGTCAAAATCGGTACATGGACTCAAGGCAGGTGCTCTCACCCATTCGAAGATACTCATCGAATATATCACCAGCCATTCCATATGATAGCATGCGAATAGCGGCGGAGCTTTTTGGTAGGAGGTGAAGCCTAGCGCACCTGTTGCATCGGGCCTGCATTGGAAGTACGGGTCGTAGTTTCTGACGCCCGGGAGAATGACCAAGAACAACTCCCTTGACATCCTGTACCGGCCTCGGAACATTTTTTCCTTGAACACCAGATCGGTGAGGTGGAAGTAGTCCTTGTGGAGCCGGAGCTGCCCTTGCACTCTGTTGCGCGACAGGTTTTTTGAGCGGCCCTTGATAGAGCCCCGGTGCACCGGCCCCTCATTTGAAGTGAACTCATAGATCATGGAGGCCACAGTAGTTCCCAATGTCTGCGTCGACTGATCGGACTCCTCGTCGGAAGAGGAGTCAACGACCTCGGCATGGAACTTCTACAACATCTGCCACATGTCCATTTGTGTGGGTACGAACTGTGGATCAATGTCCACACACAATAGCGCCGAAAACAGGAGAAGAAACCTACCGGCGCAATTGACCGAACAGGTCGTGGGCGGCGCGGAAGGGCGGCGCAACCGGCAGCGTTTGGCCCCAAAACAGCCGACAGGTTCGCGCCGGAGCCAATCCCGAGTACGATCCTGCTCTCCCGCGCGGCGACAACCGAGCCGGACGGCGAGTAATGCGGCACTGCGGTGGGATGGCGGCGGCTGGAGTTGGGGTGATGGCGTCGCACTAGGGCAGCAAAGAAGGGGAAAAAAAGTAAATCGAAGCGGTCAATTTCGTTGTCCCTGACTTGCGGGACCGGGTAGGAAAAGGAGGACGCTCGGCGCGACCGCGCAGCGTCCGCGGAGACGCAAACCTGGCGCATATTTGGGCCAGCTTTGCGTCGCCGCGGACGGCCCGGTCACTATGCGTCGCCCCGCTGGAGGAGGGCCCAGACGCATTTTCGGTCACGGCGGTCGCAAACGGTCGCTCAGCATCCGTTTGCGTCGCGCCGCTGGAGATGCCCTAAGCTTTGATAGCCGGTAGCATAAAAAGACATGCTTCTCCCAGAAATTCAATTCGGTTCGGTGCGTATGCTCCCTCTACCAAAAAAATCAATTTCGAAATATCGAAAAATTTGGACAAAAATTCTACACGCACATCTCCATAATATACGTGCTTTCGTCAAGTTTCACGAAAAACCAATATTTTGTGTGATCTATATAAAAAAGAGAAAGTTTATCTTGTGAAAAGCATTATTTTTAGCACTGAATTTTGTCTTTTTACACACGTTACATGATAAGTCTATTTTTTATGAAACAACTTTGTGAGCACGTAGCACATGAAGATGTACGTGCGAAATTTTAATTTCATTTTTTTTAAATGTATGTAAAATGCATTTCGAAATATAGGAAGCATATGCACCCATGTTCCAAAACACCGTTGTTTCTGTACCGGTGACCTCTACAAAATGGCCGGCAGCTGTGCTGGCAACAATATATGGGACGTGCCGGCAACAGTGTATATGCATCGTGTTTCAAACCGGTGACCCCCATAGCACAGCTCCAGTAGCACATGCAGAAAGTAGGTGGGGACAAAAAATAGGAGAGATAAGAATCTTTGGAAGGGCTGTCACATGGGCCGGTTACCATTTTTTGAGCAGAAATTTGGTGATGGCGCCCCCAATCGAAGCCTTTCGCATAGGGATCCTTTCGGGTGCGTCGGCGTTTTTATAAGACTCCAGAATATGTCAGTGCTTTTTAGGAAGCGTCGGTACAGAAGTTTTCTCTCACTAGAATCCAAATAAAACTATTAGGAGCACTAGTGGAGATGCTCTAATGCTCATGGAAGCGGTTCCAGCCAGTACATCTTGTTGTGTGTGCATTAGATGCCACTAACAGTCATAGTAGCACAGTTGGATACCTCTCCCAAGACCAGCCTTTAGGTCATCTTCAGTGGCGCGACCTAAAACGGGGATCCAAATTGTCCGATTATATACGTTCGGTATGTATTGTGGACAGAAATTGGGTCGCGGTCCGGCCGGCCAAGCTAGTGCCTCCAGTGGCACGGCCCATTTGGTCCACGTGGCTCGTTGGCCAAATGCAAAAATAAATTAAATTCAAATGAAAATTAAAGCGTGTGAATTTTGAAAAGATTCCATTCATTTAAAGATAATTTACACACGAAACAAACAAAAGAAAAAACTAAACTCTAGCTAGGGCTGGCGCCCCTGCACCAGCGTCGACGGGAACAACCGCCTACTCGTCTTCCTCGTCCTCAGTGAGGTCGATGAGCATGGGGGATGTCCATGGCCCCTATTGCGGCCACGCATAGTACGATGAGGGCATCCGTTGCGGTGAAGGCGGCGGCGGAACCATATGCCCTTCTTATGCGGCTTGTGGCGGCGTGTGCAATGCCAGTGGTGGAGGCAGTGGCGGCGCCACATTGTCACTTCCACAGAGGGGCCTCGTTGTAAGATCCCAGCACTTAAGACAAAGCGAGGGGTAGATTTAGGAAAATGTGCATTCACATACCTGCATTTGTAAATGAGGGGAAACTTTTTGCGTCTAAAGGCAAATCTTGAAGTGATTAAATTCTCTTTCGACCGAGGACTAGGGTTAAGTTATCAATGGGTTGCGATAGATTGGATTGATCTGGGCCTTCAATTATTATATGGAAGTTATGGTGCCAAGTTGGAGTACTATAGTTCGGTGACTTGTCTTCAGCAAGTTGGACAATTCACGTCGGAAAGAGAGTGCGAGGATGGGACTCAAGGGGATCCAAAGCCCTAAAATATTGTTCCTGAGTATGGAGAAATTAAAGAGATGAGAGATGATGGTTGACATTTTTCAATGCAAAATCCTTAATATGTCTAGAAAAATCTGGAAGTATACTCTTTTAAAGACGGAAGGAGTATATTCTATAAATTGAAGACCAATTAGCAAGTTCTTTAATACTAGTACTTCCTCTCTATCAGTTTAGAGCAAGTAGAATAGAGTGATGTAAGGAGGCTATTAGAATTAAAATAGTATATTTTTGCATAGTTAGAGATGAGAGGAGAGGAGAGAGAAAAAAGTGGGCTCTCATACACGAGCTACCTCTAACACGTGCTTCTAGTTGCTTTGTGAGAGTGAAATGTGTGCCACATATTAGTAAAGTAGTCCATCTATATAGCTAACTATTGTACATATTGACTATAGAACTGGCTATAGCTGACATGACAAAATCCTTATAGCTAACAACTTGCTCTTATAGAGCATAAGTTAGAGCATAAGTTGAAAAGCGTTTCACCCACATTATATCTCTTTTACAGAATGCATGCATTTAATTAGGAGTAATAACCCCCTCTAACTACTTCCCATCTCCACATTTCTCCTTTTTCTTACTCGCTGGAATCAACCTTTATGCATGCAAGGTGTAGGCGTGCAGCAACTATCAAATTCATAGCAGTCCAATACATATAGATGGTTCCTAGCCGTACAATGCAAAGGATCTGGCAGTCAAACAGAGAGATGAGATGCTTCGCCTGGTGGGCTCGTTTGGGGGAGAAAGCGTAAGGCCATTTTTAGCGGCGCGACGCACATTTCGGAGGCTCAAATTATTAGCGGGCGTCTGTTTCCGCTTGCCCAGCGGACGCGGAAATTGTTATGCGTCCGTTTGCGTCTGGGGTTGGTTCCAGCGGGCCGACGCATTTTCAGCGCGGGCTAGTTTATATTCAGGAAATTCAGAAAAGAGGTTGTACCCTCAAATTAGCTCAAATTTGCACGAAATTACAGCCTCAAATTGAGGTCTGACATAAGTTTAACACACTTTGCACATGGTACGGCGCAAAGTGTAGTCCAAAAGGGACACACCAAGGCCTGAACAGCATAAAAAGTCCAAAAGGAGACCAAGGTGTTGGGCACATGGCGCCGGTGATTAAGCATCTCGCGTGCAGATTTGGGCGCGCCTCTTCATGAACCAGGCCCTGGTGTCGGCGTCGACGCTGCTCAAGTCGGCTAGCATGATCTTTGTGTCCTCTGCACGGGTCTTGGCCTCGGCGTCCATCCTACTGGCCTCGGTGTCACACAATTTGGCCTCGGCATCTGCCTTTTTAGCCTCGACGTTCAACCTTTGGATCTCAATGACCTCTTTCGTCGGGTTGAGGAAGATGGCAGCTGCGGCCACTTTTTCCAGATGCCTCTTCTCGTCCCTAGCAGCCAAGGTGGCCTGATTATCGGCCATCATCTTCTCCAGGCTTTGGGAGAACGCAATGGCCTGTGCCTCCCATGCTAGATCGGCCTTGGTAGCCTTATGGCCTCGGGGACGAGGTGGAAGGGCTTGACGGCCATGATCGTCGTCTTCGCCGTCGAGGTTGTCCGTTGTCCCATTCTTCATAGCTTCATCGTAAGCCGCAAAGCTTGTCCTCCACTTTTGCGCGTCCTTGAGCTTGTCTCAGCAATGGACCATATGGTAGCCCTTCTTATGCACTGCCTTGAACCTCTCCAAGGTCCGGGATACCTGCAATCATGTCAATGCCGCTAATGATGTACATAGAATGATGTAAATAGAATAGAATGTGATGGTTATCTCTTGTTTACCACTAAAATCACGCCAGCGCCGCTAACGGGGTTGTTGATGCAATGTTCGACGGCCGAGCAGAACTTGCTTGTCTCTTGTTTGATGTAGTTCCATCTTTTTCTGAGGGACTCTTCCGTGCGAGGGCTTGGGATGTGGTAGGGTGGGTGCATCTTCGCCTCGTTGTACTCCTGCATGACTTTGGCCCAATACACCTTGCCCTTTTGTTGGGCGCCATTGATACTGTCATGGTTGTTGTCAGCCACGCGTCGCACAAACACTTATCCTCGTCGTCGATGAATCCTTGTGTCCTGTGGCTCTCCCCCTTCTTATTTGTAGCATTGTCCGTGGTGAGGACAGGCTGTGTTGGCGCGTCCTCAAAGTCGTCGACACACACGGGTGTTGGCTGCGTGAGCTGGGTGGCGAACAGCCGTGCGCGATCGATGTCCTCCGCATCTTTCGTCGGTGCCCACTCATCATGCGGGCATGCCCCGGCCCCGGCGTTGCCAACGAAGCCGCCGCTGAAGATCAGGGCCTGGATGTCTGTCTCATTCCGGTCCTTCCAATAGGCCTATGAATGACCGGACGTCAGACACATGATACAGGGTTGTCGCACACATTGAGAGAGCTCACATACCGGGTCATCCATCGTCGGGGCAGGTGACATAGGCATCCCCAATGGGCCT